>NC_092369.1:3429034-3581585 GCF_030848805.1 Temnothorax longispinosus
ACATAAAGAGTATACTGTTGTTAATATTACATAACAATTATTTGTTACTTTACATACATTTTTCATCTTTCTAGTGTTAAATTTAAGTACTTATGAGCCTAGTCCTCAAGAAATGAAGTTGGTCGACGATTTTGAGCGAATAATAGCTACTGATATCATTGAAAGAAATGCACTATTGTACGTTGCTGGATATGTTGCACATAGATATAGAAACGACTTTAGTGAATTAGGAATCCCTACCAAAGACCTTCCGAATCCACAACCTAATGATTGGCTTTGCATGTTTTCACGAGGAAATTGCATATATCCCTCTACAAGCTTCCAAGAAGCAGCTAATATAATGGAGCACGAATTTCATAAATTTCATGGCAATTTCTTTAATAAGCAGCCAAAAATTTTTGACACATTAACAGATATCATATGTACAAAAACTAATAATAAGTTTCCCAAACAAGTTATTGCCTGTCTAGTGCGTACTAGAACATACATCAGGTTAAGAAAAGTGAATAAAGATATAACACAAAACAATTTGATGAAAAAAAGAAACAAAGTTATATAAATTATGTAATAAAGAGAATCAAGACATTAATAAATATTGATAATAAATAAACAGAAACCATACATGCTGTAATTTGTCTTAGTTTATACACCTTATCTATACTTACCTTTCATACTTACCTTGCATACTTATCTTACATACTTACCTTTCATACTTACCTTATCTTACGTACTTACTTTTCATACTTACCTTTCATACTTATCTTACATACCTTTCATACTTACTTTACCTTTTTTTTTTAACGTGAGGAAATCTACTACTGGGATCCCAGGCCTAGAGCCCGATTTACCCAGTAGTCCCAAAGGGGAAGACCCCCCCCGCCCTCCGGGCAGAGGATCGGGGGGGAGTGTCGGATTCCATGCATGCACATCGCCCACGATACTGCATGCATGGCCTACCGACTAAAACCTCACGGTGTCTTTCGCTGCACCGTTATGGGGGGCGCCCGGGAACAGTTATTATGCATCCGGAACATATATACTTACCCAGCAAACGAAAAAAGATTGAAAAGAATTAAAACGGGATTGCCAGGAATTCAATTAAGGACTTTCCGAATTCCATTTTGTCCAAAAAAGGGATTGAAATAGTTTCAATATCATGAAATTCCTTATTTTGGAAAGAATTTGTCTTTTTTGAATCCCATCCAATTCCGACACAAAAACGTAACGAAATGAATACCACTGAATGCCAAGTTAGGGATTGGAAAGTTTCGTCATGAATTCCATTGAATACCATTGATTCCGTTAACGAAATGAATACCATTGAATGCCAAACTAGGAATTAAAAATTTCCGTATTGAATTCAATGGAATTCAATGGAAACTATTTCAATCCCTTTTTTGGACAAAATGGAATTCCTGGCAATCCCGTTTTAATTCTTTTCAATCTTTTTTCGTTTGCTGGGTACCTTACCTTTCGTACTCACTTTTTATACTTACCTTGCAATTTATTGCATACTTACCTTTCATACTTATCTTATCTTATATACTTACTTTTCATACTTACCTTTCATACTTTTTTTTCTTACATGGGGAAATCTTCCAAAGATATCCTCATCCCTTGGGCGAGGGACGAGGGTAGTGTGGGAATCATTACCATGTGCATCCCAGGCTAAGGTACTGGTAGTGTATATTGGAACGCAATTTATGAAAGACATAATATAGTATTATAGTGTAATAAGATAGTGCATAAAATAGTACATGAATAATATAATATGTAATAGAATAATATTAATTAACGTAGATAATCATTTATTATTATCATTTTTTACTTATAACACAAGTTTTTATTAGCTCCCAAGTTTCTTGTATTTTACTCTTCCACATATTAATTTATTTGTATTTGTATTAACTGTATTACATATTTTCATTAATATCGTGTTTGAATTTCACGCCAATTTCGGGGCTAATTTCTTATTGGCTCTTCTTGTGTTCAGCCGCCATTATGCGCAATGTTACACCTAGTATTCTTCCATCATGGTTGCTCCCTTTTCGAGGGGAGTGGATGCCGTCGGCGGATGGGCGATGGCAGCACCGACAGGTGAGTCGCATAATTCTACTGCTCGCGATCCGCCGACGTTTCACGCAACATTACAAGGAAAACAATAACTAAACTAATGACAATTTTTAACGATTATTTACAACCATATACAAGGCGATACGCCGAAGAACGTGTCTTTTCTTTTTCAGAACATTTCTCGGAAAAAATTGTCAAAATTATTGGAGTAGTTCAAGGTCAACATGAAAATTTTAGCGAGAATGCCCATATACGTACAAAAATATTCCTATAATAAATATTAAATATTAGGATACGACGGATACGTTAATGTAGGGCTAGTTGGAGTAGCGGCCTCGATCGCATCAGCTGATAATGAGTTAGAGCGAGAAAGAGGGAATGATATTCTCTCTCTCGCTCGCTCGCTCGGCGCGCCGAACTTGGCCGCGGCCGCGCAACTAGTGTTATCGGACTTGGTACTATGCGGTAGCGTGTGGAAGAATAAAAGTAATATTTTTGTATGAATATTACTTTATTTCACAATCGTTGCAAATATTGTACATTAATATATAGGCGTGTCCATGGTGGAAGAACACAGGTGTGCTCATACTCGTGACGAATTTCATACGGTTCTGCGCAGATGCCAGATGCAACCATTTTTAAGTGTCAGTTTCAAAACATTTAAGGTTGTACCAAGTGATATTGTGACATATCATCATGAGTACGTGTTCAATAAAAACGTGTAAAAACGATTCTCGAAAGAATTCAAAAAATATTCATTTTTTTTGGAACCCCAACAGAATTATTGATTAATCCAGATAATGGATTAATCATATTTCTAGAGGAAGAATAATCAGCCCTTGTGTCGAATTATTTGAAACAGCGAAAATTATGGAAAAGTTATATCAAGATTATCATGGTTCTTCTATTTGTAAGACAAAAATAAATAAGTAAAACATAAAAATAAATAAGTAAGGCTGCGGTCCACTTGATGCTACAAATTCTTTGGAGCGTTCTTCTTCTCCTTATTTCTTCATTGAAAGAAAAGAGAAAAGGAATGCTTCGAAGCATTTGTAGCGTCAAGTGGACCGCAGCCTATAAGAGCCTCCGCACAAGACTCTCGTATGATAGCGTAGCGTAACTTAACGTGGATCAACGTGGCACAAGAAACGTATCGGTTAGAGCCTCCGCACAAAACTTTCGTATGGTAACGTAACGTAGATCAATGCACAAGAAACGTATTGACGTATAACGCCGTAACCGATACGTTTCTTGTGCGTTGACCCACGTTTCGTTACACTACGTTACCATACGAAAGTCTTATGCGGAGGCTCACACTAATGACATAACGCCAAATTCAAACTGTACCGCGGCAAGATGGAGGTATCTGGCATCAATTTCTCATTGGTTGTTAGAAATATATGCGCAAGAGCACACCTGTGTTCTTCCACCATGGGCGTGTCTAAATATGTGCCAAATATTTATTTCACGTAGAAAACAATTAATACATTATCTATGTATATAAAATCGTTAAAAAATTAGTAAAAAACAAGAATAAAAAAAATTGAACAGCGCAGGTTGCGATTCCGCGTTCTTAATATTACTTATTCTCACTTTTACTGAATGTGCCATATATGTAGTATAACATCTCTCTATATGTCTTATAACACGCGTACACTATCGACCGCTCCATATTCCAAGCATGTATTATTTTCTACGTGAAATAAATATTTAGCACATATTTAGACACGCGTATATTAATATATTTGCAACGATTGTGAAATAAAAGTAATATTTATACAAAAATATTACTTTCATTCTTTCACACGCTACCGCATGCCAGCGATCCTGTATTTACGAACACTGCGGCCGCGGCCAAGGTCAACGTGCCGAGCGAGCGCGCGCGCGCGCGAGAGAGAGAGAGAGAGAGAGAGAGAGAGAGAGAGAGAGAGAGAGAGAGAGAGAGAGAGAGAGAGATTGATTGATTGATAAGTTTAATTATGCCCGAGCAATGGCTAAGGGGCAAAAATAAGATAACAAAGTCTGATTACAACGGCATATGCTCACTCTCAGACAATGTAGTATAATACAAAACAACTTATAGCTAACGCAACTTAGGAACTAGCGCAATACAAAACCCAACAGAATAACGCGATATAAACCAAAATGCAAGAAGAAGAAAAGATCCAAGAAAAGTACAAAAAAGGGAGTGCACAGAACAACGGAGAAAAGAACACAAGACTTACACGTCTGATTCAGATGAAAGCAAGAACATGCGAAGTGAGCTTTTAAATGATGCAAAAGACGATGCTGAGGTAACTGAATTAGGAAGAGAATGCCAGAAGTAAATGGAAGAAAGCTGGAAAGAGGATCTATAGGCGACAGTTCTATGAGCAGGAATGTGAAAAGTTTGAGTAGATGATGAAGCGAGCCGATCAGACTTCCTAAGAGTAGGATCAGGGGAAGTAAAAAGTTCACGCAAGTATGATGGTGAGCCCATATGCAGGATACGATAAATCTGGCATCCAAGAAAGTAGTATCGTCTATTTTCAACAGAAAGCCACTTCAACCTACGTCGATATGGAGTAATATGTTCATCACGCTTTAGGTCATAGATAAACCGAATACAACAATTGACAAGTCTCTGTAACTTAGTATTCAGTTCCTTGGTCAGACCGTGGTATACAAGGCAACAGTAATCTATATGCGGTATAATCAAGGTTGTTACGAGCTTGATCCTGAGATTGGTGGAAAGAGAGTTTTTGTTGTATTTCAGATTGTATAACGCATGATGGACTCTCTGCGAAACCAACGAGATATGATTCGTCCAGGATAAATTAGACGTGAAGATAACGCCTAAATTCCGTACCTCGCTCACAAAAGGTAAAGGCGTATTATTTACAACAATAGGCGGTATGCTGCTAAGATCAATGTCGTTCACATATGCTTGACTGCCGAATATAATAACCTTGGATTTAGCAGGATTAAGCTTGAGACCGTTTGACATGGCATAGTCAAAAATGGCATTGGCATCTCTAGAAATTAATTCCAAGGCATGTGGAATATTGGCAGGTGAGCATGAGAGATAAATTTGAATATCATCGGCAAAGATCATGTGAAGCACATAACGCAAAATTTTACATATGTCGTTGATGAATAATATAAACAGGAGAGGGCCAAGTACGGAGCCCTGCGGAACCCCAGATGAGGTAAATACCCAATCAGAAAGGTTCCCGGCATCATCAATAACCGCTTGAGAACGGCCAGTTAAATACGAGAATAACCAGTTTAAGACAGCGTCGGAGAAGCCAATTTCTTTAAGCTTAATAAGTAGCAGCAAATGGGGAACAGTATCAAACGCCTTGCTGAAGTCAAAGAGAATCATGATGGTGATTAAACCATCGTCAATTCCCTGCCTGATGTCATTGCAAACACGCAGAAGAGCCGACTGAGTATTATAACTCGAGCGATACGCAGACTGTCTGGGATTGAGGATGTCATGTTCGTATAAATAATCAAGTATTTGTGCAGCAACAATCTTCTCAAATACTTTAGACAGTTCTGGCAAGTTTGCAATCGGTCTAGTGTCAGATAGTGGTGTTCGAATTTTTGAGAGCGGACGAATATAAGCTCTCTTCCACTCAGACGGAAACACAGAAGTGTGAAGTGATCGATTCGGCAAAGACGTCAAACATGACGAGATAATTGGCCAAGCAATACGTAAAACATACAATGGAATACCGTCGACACCAGATGCATATGAATGAAGAGGCTTCTCGGAAATAGCCTCAAAAACAGAGCGAGGCGAGACAGAAGAGAAAACAAATTTAGGTCTATTAACAGGAGGGTTAACTAAAGCGATGGCTGAGATATAATCAGAATACGTGCAAGTAGGCTGGGCATTGGAAACCGAAGCATAATATAAGTTAAGCTGATCAGGCGAAAAAAAGTGTAACGGAGAAATAAGAGTCGTTTTCGCAAGTCCCAGCCGAGCCAATTCCTTCCATAATTTAGCCGGATCAGTAATATTGATGAGTGAGTTGTAATGAAAATCACTCTTAGCACGTTTGATATCAGCATTCAGCTGGTTACGGAAAAGTCTGTAGGTCGCATAGCCCAATAGAGAGCAGGAACGTTTAGCCTGAGAGGCTGAGAGAGAGAGAGAGAGAGAGAGAGATTGATTGATTGATTGATTGATTGTATGTTTATTATGCCCAAGCAATAGCTAAAGGGCAAAGAATGAATACAATATAATACACGTAAATAGAACATGTCCATGCTCTCTCTCAAACAGTACGCACTTAAAACTAACTTACAACTAACTCGCCTTAAAAATTAATGCAGCTTAAAACTAGGAGAACAATGCTACGCAAAAATAACTACAAAAAATACAGAATACGCTACTGCAAGAACAGAAGTCCAGTTGTAAACAGCAAGCAGCGAACAGAAAGCAATCAAAGTCAGTCAGACTCCAAAGCAAACAAATACGGACGAAGGAGATTCTTAAAAGAGCCAAGAGAAGACGCAGATTTAATATTGTCAGGAAGAGAGTGCCAAAAGTACATTGCAGAGAGTCGGAAAGAATTGCGGTAGGTAACAGTTCGATGGAGAGGAATGTGAAATGTATGCGAGGATGAGGCCAAGCGGTCTGATCTTCTCAAAGCTAAGTCAGGAGGGATGAAAAGTTCCTGAAGATAAGAAGGAGATTGAGCGTAGAGAACACGGTAAGTTTGACAGCCAAGAAAATAAAGCCTTCTATTTCTGACCGAGAGCCATCCCAAACGACGCCTGAACGGAGTGATATGTTCATCTCGCCTGAGATTGAAAATAAATCTTATGCAACAATTAACAAGTCTCTGCAGCTTAGTATCCAACTCGCCACTTAAACCATGATATACAAGGCAGCAGTAGTCGATGTGTGGTAAGACAAGAGTGTTAACGAGCTTGATTCTAAGCGCAGTGGGAAGTGAGTTCTTATTAAATTTGAGTTTGTACAGAGCGTGGTGAACCTTCTGTGAAACATGAAGGACGTGCTTCTTCCATGACAGGTTGGACATTAAGATTACACCCAAATTTTTCACATCACTAACAAAAGGGAGAGGCGTCTGGTTAATAACTATCGGTGGTAGAAGGGTAGTGTCAATGTTACTAATATGAGCCTGACTGCCAAAAATGATGACGTTGGATTTAGCAAGATTGAGTTTAAGGCCGTTTGCAGTAGCAATGTGCCAGACTAGAGTCAAGCTCAACAGGGTCTTCTTTCCCCGCTAATTTTTCCAAGCCCGTTCCCTTGGCAGTGGTTTCGCTAGATAGTAGATAGGGACAGTGGGAATCTCGTTAATCCATTCATGCGCGTCACTAATTAGATGACGAGGCATTTGGCTATTTGTTTCGTTTAAGGCAAAACGACCGCAATCATGCACGATCATTCTGAACCTATAACGATATTGCAAGGCGATTTGCTGTCGGTGTTCGCAGCTAACACCCTGGAAGTGCTTGAAAGGAGCTGTCTAGCAGCTCTCGCTCTACTACTCATGCACACTCACATTCTCGCTCGTTCCCCGATGCGGAGGCACCCAACTCTACGTGCCACCCCGACGTGCACCACTAATTGCGGTTACGTTCCGCCCCGGCACATAACGGGTTGTTATGCCGTTAAATCTCTTCCAATTTAGCCATGAGCCCCAGAGGACACGAGTCGTGATGCGTACGCAGTTGGGGCAGTTGTTAGGCCCAGACTACGCAGCTCACCCTCGCTTCTAGGGCTCCAGACACCTCGCCATGAGATCGTAATGGCGGTGAAACGGACATTATCACGCGGCACCCCTGTGGCGCTCCCACCACCCGGTCCACTAATCATTACAGGATCTGTACTCTCTCCACCTTACGCTCATGTTACACCTCTAACGCAGTTTCGCTGTGAAACTACCTGGCGCGTCTACGACCACTGCCTCATCACCCTTAGCAATGGTCAGGTCGGGCCGCCTCAGGCCGGCAGAGGTCGAGTAGGCTAATTCCGCATCGACATGCCATCCCTCTGCTGAAAGAAGGCCACCGACTCGACGACAAAGGTCGTTATGCCGTAGGATTCTCCCTCCTCCGTGCGTTCTGAAGCAACCGCTGAACGCAGTGCGCCGGTGTCTCGATATCGGGACAACCAGCACGACAGCGAACCTCGCGCCCATCACGACCTCGGGAGACTCTCGCTCTAGACGGAATACAGTTGGCCCGTATGTGATGATAGTGCACGTAGTCGGCTCCGGGATGAGGTCGGCTCCCGCCGACACCCAATGCGAACTCAGCTTCGACGTTTCCGCCTCCCTGAGCCCGTTCCCATCGCACGACTCGCGCAACCAGGCTGCACCCTGTTGTCTAAGCTCACGGTCGTAAGCACCCTGTTACCCCGGACGCGCATCTGGTTCTCACACCAAACCAGCCGCCTAGCCACATATGTGGTTTCGGCGGCGGCGCGCGCCGCGGGCAGAGTGCTGCGACACAACCGCTGCAATCGGTCAAACTTCAGAATAGGGATTAAAGTCTTAAGTAGAGGCAAACCAAGCCCGCCACTCTGTATCGGCGATGAAAATATCCAGCAGGAACATCATGGGGAAATCGCAACCATCGTCTAATGGCCTTGCGTCACCATAATATCGACGCCCCTCAACGTTTTGGCCGTGACGGTTCCCACTATCCAACGGTGATAATACCGTGGCAGGAGAAAGTCACGTAATAGCCTCAGTCGCTGTTGCGGCTTCAAAGGCGCCTTAGTGAGTAGCTCGATGGAGTGAGCTAGGGGCGGATCATTAGCAAATTCCCTAGCACCTTCATACATGCAGCCCAGTACGCCCAAATATCGACAGGGGATCTTTGCGGAATCAGCGCTCCCCCCCCACGGTGAAGTACGGTGTTGTGTCATCTTCACCTTTCTGTCTTTCCCGGATGCCACCATGGACAGCACGCCTGTTTTCTTTGTCGTTAATTGTTAGTCCATTGCGCGCAAAGCAGCCTGAAGCCGTGTCAAGTTCTCCTGCAGACCGGACCCGTGGTAGAGGCAAGGATTACAATGTCGTCTGCGTAGCCCAAGGCTCTGATCAGGCTCGTCTCCCCCTGATAGCCAACATCCTCCGAGAGAATTGCTAGTGCTCTATCCACGACCAGATTGAACAGTAGCGGCGATAACGATCACCCTGTCTCACGCCACGGCCGATGCCTAATGGCCGATACATTATCGTGACGATCCTATCACTGTTTGCGCATCCGAATAGACGGCCCTGATATATTCCCTAAACTCCCAAGGGAGCTCCAGCTCTTCAAGAGTCCTATGTATTGCTGGGTGCGAGACCGTGTCAATGCCTTTGACAGGTCAACGCACGCCAGATGCAGTGTCCGACTACTTCCGCCTCCGGGCATCACCGAGGCACGGCGGACAGGACTGTGACGTTCTCACACACCCCATCCACCGGCCGAAAAACCCCTTTGGCGAGTGTCAAAAACACGTCCAGGGCCGCTAAACGACTTCTGGCAAGAATTTTGTGGAAGTGTCTAACCACAACTGATCCTATACTGAGAGGTCGGTATTCCGCCGGTGATGGCCGGTCAGACATCCCTCCCTTCTCCAGAAATACCCGTTCTTGTTGTGGCGATCGACGAGGGTACCGTTCTTGCCAGGAGCAGCAGATTTGAAACAGAAGCGCACGAAGAACAAAGGGAACGGCGTTCCACATCCTCGGCGTAATCTGGTCCAATCCGGGCGCTGTACCAGTCTTGATCGAAATCCTTCGAACCTCGATAGGCTTCATATAGGATCCCAGAGCGAGGTCTTATCCGCCACCCGCTGTTGGGCCAGTGGCGGCGCCCTCACACCTAGGCCTTCGAGATGAATCTCTCTCTCTGGCTGTCGGTGGACGGCTTTCCGGCTAGTACGCGCTACCTGGCCCCGCCTCCCCGTACAACTCGCGCACGGCCGTCATGTCTCCATCCGCGCCACTATAATGACGCCTCCATTACGGGACGCCAGTACGCGTCGAATTCGACGCGGACGGTCGCTCACGTTCCGAGCCGCCTTCGAGGACGTTGCGAGAGGCAGGCCTTTGGGTTTTCTTGTAGAGAGTCTGCACATGTTCATATTCTCTCTTTCTTTTTTCTGCTTCCTACTCTCTTTTGTGTTAGGAGGATTGCGCTGCTTTTGCCGAGGCGCGCCGTGGAGGGCGCACAGCTGACGGCGGGAAGATCAGGGCCAGCCATCTCTCGATGCCTGAACGTCGACCACCCCCGTCAGTAGAGCATCTCTCGCGATGCCACAAGAGTATCATCCTGATAGCTACGGGACTCTGAGCTCTGCTCTATTGAGCTGGTTTATGAATGTCCCGCAGCCTCTGAGATCTTTGCTCAGGGGAAGGCTGATGTGCGCTTGGATTGACTGTGTCAGACTCTATGGTCGCAGGGCCGGCAGCAGTTTCTTATCATCGCCGCGCCGTCCCTATCGCCCTCATCGATGCCAACCGCGTTTCGCGATTGCAGCTCTTGGCAGAAGACCTAACCATCTCGCGATAAGCCTCTTGTCGACGCTTACCCTTGATAGCTTCGAGACGTCCTATGAGGGACCTTATCCTGCAGATGATGATTCATGAAGATAATTCCCGCTAAGGTGGCTGTATCCTCAGCGCGAGCCATGAGTCTGAACCTCCCTCCACTGACCAACGTGCTTTCACGCGCTCAACATCCACCGCGCTATTGGCCACCACTGGGTGAGTCTTCGTAACATGCCGCCTTAGACCACGCATGGTCCGGAACTCTCTTTGACAAAACTCACAGCTAAATTCTTATGTCCCTTCTATGACGATCGGACATGGCTCTACTCCTAGTACGGCGACGGTCCCCCAGCTACTACCCCCGTCAGGTACCATCCGCCCCAACGGCAACTATCGCTTGCGCATCGTGCACGCAGTACCTGGACCATCCGAGAAACCCGGGGGTTTAACATTCCTACGTTGACTTTCCATATAATTTACTGCGTGTAGGGGGAGCAAACGGATTGACAGCCGAGAGCTCCCCAAATACCCGTGCCCTTTCTTGGCCCCACAACTTACCATGGACATCGGTACTTGGGCCCATATTGCTACAGGCCCTTCGGGGCGCACCTAGGTCGCCATACCACCGACTTGGTTACTGCAGCGCGCACCGGTCGGACGGCGTCGGACCCAGAGCAGGTGTGATCATCCTAGCTCTATAGGACCAAGCCGCACCGAACCGAAGCAGCACCTAACACAGCGTTCCAGCGAGACCACGTGGAGGTGGGTTGGTATGACTTGACCGGGAGAGGCTATGTATTCGCATCACCAGTCCAAGTAACCTTCTCTGACCCCAGGTCCAGAGAGACTCATATGAGAATCAAGGGCCTGAGAGAGCATGACTCCCTTAAGAGAGTCATAGTTACTCCCGCCGTTTACCCGCGCTTGCTTGAATTTCTTCACGTTGACATTCAGAGCACTGGGCAGAAATCACATTGCCAAATTTGAAACGTAACGTCGAAAATTCAAAAGCTTTGCTAAGCTATTTTACTAACGATATAGAGTATGACTCGGACGACGAGATCTTGTCACAGTTGGACGTAGATAATGTCTTTGACGAACCAAAGAAACACTGCTAAGGAAAAGCGCTAAGAAGAATCTTTGCCAACATACGATTGATACGATACACCAACGTGTAATGTATCGCTCGTGCGCGCGTGCGAGAGAGAGAGAGAGAGAGAGAGAGAGAGAGAGAGAGAGAGAGAGAGAGAGAGAGAGAGAGAGAGAGAGAGAGAGAGAGAATTATTCTCTTTTTTTCGCTCTGATTCAGCTGATACGATCAGCACGGATAGATTTATTTTCGATGTACATTCACGTAAATGCAAGAGAATAAAAATCGGTGATTAGTCCGTTACATATCTTCTTCTTGTAACTAACTTTACTCGTAAAGAACTCAAAAGTGATATGTATATTTTTTCTGAATGTAAAAATTTCTTATGTATTCTTTATTCTCTTATAATGAAACGAAGTAGTATTATATAAGAACTGATATAAATAATAAAAAATAAGAAGAAGTGAAAAGATAATCTATTACATAGTTTTATATGCTTTTTCTAATAGTAAAAGATCGAAAGAGTATTAATAATTTGATTTGAATAATGCAAAACGAATCCCTAACAATATATTACATAATAAAATCAGTAATAACATAAGGTACAAAACCTTTTTTTTCTCGCAAACGTGTCTAGTTATTGTCGAGAATATGTTTCCCTTTGATAATGCAAATCCCATCTGTTTACGAGCGACAAGCTTTCGTTGCGTAAAAAGCATTTTTTATGTTTCTGTGTATGTAAATCACTAATCAGGAAGAAAGTGAAACATCCATCGTGTTTGTAACAATTGTTACGAATTAATTTTCCAGTAAAACATTTCCGTCTATGACCGTATATATTTATTTATGTTTACAACCGACATGGTAGCCCGGTAGGCCTCGCCAATCTTCGTCGTTTTAGTTTCAAGTTTCGAGACGCTGCCTGTTTTCAGGCACGTGGCGAAGGTAGCGCACACATGGAAAGAGCCGTGTACGTGAGTGCTTCGAGCGTCCTTGTCTAACGAGGCATCTGTACGATATATCTGTCCTCATCTAACGAGACATCTGTACGATATATCTGTCCTTGTCTAACGAGATATCTGTACGATATATCTGTCCTTGTCTAACGAGATACCTGTACGATATATCTGTCCTTGTCAGATTGCAGCGACTGCAGCGCCACCTCTTACAAGATCTGGCAACTACTGTTACCCACAATACTGCTCATTCTGTCAACCTGCATGTGCCTTTGCATTAATAAAGCTGCCTTAGGAAAAATCTTTTTTTCTAGGCATTCAATCTTAGTTTTATTTTGTATATATAAACTGCAGTATTTTTTGTTTAAGCAAATATTGTCGTCAGGTGACAGCTGTATGTGCCCAAATTTTCAATTTCTTTTCGTCTCTGATATGAAATCGTGTATCGGGAAATAGATTTTTGTGCGTACTTTAATTCTAGACCAAAAACTTCCGAATTCTTTCGCGACCGGAGTATAGCGTTCCGGCGCGCCGAGTGTGGCGCAACACCTTGTGGTTCGCGCTTCTCATTCTAGTATTAAGAAACTATCAATACTCCCTTATTTACTGAATTACTACTTCGCATTTGTTTTTGTCCTGACTTCAGTTATGCTCAATATTTCGTATTTTCCTATCTCGCGCTCACTTTCGTGCCACGTTATCCAACTCGGTTGACTCCATCTCTTTTCTAATTTCCGCGATTCAATACTGCTTTTACTATTCGGTCTCACCGTATTGCAAAATTATACCACCGACTGTTATTCACTATAGCATGCTCTCACCAATATACAATAAACCTTGTTCTTTACTTTTGTTATTAATTCTCTGACAATGAGTATTTGATTTAGGCGTCACCCCGCCGAATATCGCGCTGCCCTCCACTCACCCCGCCTCTAGCCGTTAGATCGAGCTGGCCGATCTCTCGCACGCCGAATTCATTGCGTTTGGTGCTTCGTTCGGGTTTTCGCAATCTTAGCGTACTTAGTGGACGCGAGTCTACGCGTCTGGCGCACAACATTAAATTTCGTGTCGAATCGTCGGACCGTGTGAGAGAACCGTCGGAGAGGCCTGCCATCCTTCTCTCCCTAACCCCTTTTGATCCGTCGTGCGCCTCGGGCGTAAAAAGACGTGACAGAACATATACTCGGATCTATCCATAAGTTTGCATAACTGTTATAAATATTCTTCTAGTATATTATTTTACTTGACAATCAAATTAATATGAGATATTATTTCTAGTTTCAGTTAACAAAATTGCGTTTTAAGTCCGACAAAGTCCATATTGGCACGCAGTTTAAAAAACTGAAAAATGTATTTAATAATAATTGATATTGTAAAATATTATTAAGCACTAAGATCTGCTTTGATAAAAAACGGCATTTCTCATTGCTTACATTTATTTATTTTTTTATCAATGTTTCTGTCATCAGAAACCTTTCCCGAATTTTCCACAAATGTGTCTCAATGATATCTACAACATATTAAAATTTCATCAAAATTGGTTAAGCGATCAAAAGATATGAATTATTTTCGAAATTTTTATTTTTATTTTTTCCAGTAAAACGGTTCAATATTAAGGGCTAATATTTGACTAAATTGTAAGTGACACTGATATCAATCAAAGCAAAAAAAATGAGCATGATCCGTGTGGGGGCACATTGACCCTTCTTATCCGGCTACGGCCTTTACCGTTAAATTGATGTATATTTTGAAATGCATATCGTGCAACTGAATCAACTAATGCAATAATTGTGTGTACTTTAACATGAATAGGTGCATCAAAAGGCACCAAGAGGCAAACAATGAAAACCATTTTTATGTAAATCTTTTAAGTCATCCACGAACGGTTTCAAAAATAAATTCATTACGGGTTTTTTTCGCTGAACACCAGACACTTAGATGTTTTGTTTACGTAGACAGTACGGTAATTCATTGATTGCCACTTGGATTGGACACATGGATACTTTTGAAGATTTAAAAGTATCCACTCCGTCAGCATTCTACTGAAAAGAGTTATGTTATAATTTCTAATAACTTCATCTCTACACAATGTTCGATATGATTCCCCACTAGTTACATCTGAAAGTATATTAGGCTGTTCTGCACAACCTCTTTGCAATTTATGAAAAAGAGACTCTGATAGTAAATTATGTAGTTGATCTTTCAACGGTAAATGTACAAAATAATTCCCACTACGTACTAAATCAGTTCTCATATACAGCATATTACAAGAGGTATAATTAATATGTGTCATTTGTTCAAAATGTAATTCTACAAAACATTCGGGACAATAGAAAATCGTTTTCATATTTGCAGTTTTTGGAAACTTTTTTAAGAATAGGTATCAAGAAAAATTTAGTGTAATTGGAAGATGGCAATTTACTAAATTTATGAGATCATCAAATGCCAGGTCTGTTAAGCCATGACGAATTACAAAGCTCATGATAAGAAGATCACTTTCATCTTGAGTTAATGGACAGTTCTCATAAATTGGTTGCCTCATCTGCAAAGAAATTATTTACTAAAATTATCTATAGAATTCTATCCTGATTAGCAAAATGTAATTAGAGGTGTTATAAAACTTTAATAAAATATATGGATGAAAAGAATAATCAAATTCAGTTAAAAAGAAAACAATTTTAGGCTAATTTGCCCTATTAAATATTTCCTAAATAAAAAACGTGTAGTTTAAATTAAAAGTATATATTATAGTTAAGTCGTTTTAAGTAAAATGTTAAAATTAATACAAAGCACAAAAATTTGATTTTTCCAACACAAAAGAAACTAACAGTAGTATAGTTAACATAATTGTACATTTTTAACATACACAATCGTACGTACACTCATAAAAAATGTTAGTTTATAATGGAATTCTTACTTCTTCATCACCTTCGCCATCTTCGTTATCCACGTCATGTTCATCATCAAAAATATCTTTTTCATCATTAGTATCATTCCCAGTAAAAACAACCTAGTCAAAGTGAAGTCAAATTGCCATCAAATTGATGAGGGGTATGATGTCAAAAAGAGTGATCAAAATGATCACTCATCATGACTGCAAAACGTCCCATACCTGGATGGCAATTACGACTGTCATTTTGATGTCTGTTTGATGTCAAAGTGACATGTCTGTTTAATGTTATAGTGACATCAAAATAATTCCCTCTACAGTAATAAATGCAACACTAAAATCAAATTAAAACTAATTTACATTGAAAAAGAGACAAAATAAAGATAGAAATATATTGCATAAGGTTTTTTATTCAGGTTTAAGCTTTGTTCTTAACCATTAAATGCCACACCTCTTAAGAATCTCGTAAATGACATGAGGGGTCTAAAAGACCCCAGCATGAAAAATGTCTCCTTACTCATTAATTTTTTTATTTTTAGTTATAAAAATTGTTTTCAATGTTGTTCAAGGTCTAGAAAAGAGAATAAAATGCTTATATTGTTAAAATTTCAATTTCAACATAGTATAAAAAATTAAGTAAACTGAATACTGCTAAGTGTACAGTTGGTAGTTCAATCACTCAACTATCATCAGAGGGAGCATGAGCTCCATTTTTGGCAAAAACATTTGAAAATATATAATTGTAAAGAGTCTGGGGTCCTCTGGACCCCGGGTGGCATTTAAGGGTTAAATTTATGACAGGTAACTTAACCCTTAAATGCCACACCTCTCAAGAATCTCGTAAATGACATATGGGGTCTAAAAGACCCCAGCATGAAAAATGTCTCCTTACTCATTGATTTTTTTATATTTAGTTATGAAAATTATCTTCAATGTTGTTCAAGGCTTAGAAAAGAGAATAAAATGCTTATATTGTTAAAATTTCAATTTCAACATAATATAAAAAATTAAGTAAACTGAGTACTGCTAACATAAGTGTACAAACTGGTAGGTCAATCACTCAACTATCATCAATGGGAGCATGAGCTCCATTTTTGGCAAGAACATTTGAAAACATTTCATTCTAAAGGGTCTGGGGTCCGTTGGACCTCGGGTGGCATTTAAGGGTTAAAATCATATAGCATTAAATCAACATTAAACGTAAATCGACTTAGTTAACGAATAAACTTAGTTAACATAATAAACTAAAAACTTCTTATAAACGTTTTTGGTATATATTGCTTAGTATCATACTATATATGTATATATATTTCTACATTGGAACATATATTTCTATTAAAAAAGAATTAAACAAAAATTTACATGTCTTATGATAAAAATAAAATCTAAGGCGGCAGTGTGGTCTAGTGGTAGAGTGCCAGACTCGTAATCTAAAGAATCAGGTTCGAGTCCACTAGAGCATGTAAACATGGAATTCATTTTCCGAAAACTGCGCCCTCCGTGCAAGATAGGCTCTTGTGAAGAGCAAACTGGGCTCCATCTTTCGGAAAGAGACGTTAAGCCGTTTGTCCAAAGGGTTAAGTGAGAGGAGAAGAGTAGTGATGGATAAGAATTGTAACCCTAAGGGGATCGATTAAAACTTCCATTTTAATTAATACTGATAAAAATAAAATATTGCACGTATAACAAATCATAAGAAACTTTTACTAAAGTACTTTTAATCCGTGGCAGTGCTTTGCTACCATGTCTTATGATAAAAAAAATATTGCACATATAACAAACCATAAAAAACTTTTACTAAAGTACTTTTAATCCCTGGCAGCAAAGCACTGCCAGGGATTAAAAGTAGACAAAACTATCAGTAATAAGCCTTCAGTCAAAATACAATAAAAAACTACTAACATATTTTAAGCGTCAGAATCATGAGTATCATTAACTTTTCTTCCGTTAGCAGTTTGGAACCAACGCTTGATTTTGACTTCAGCATCAGTAAGAAAACTATCATGAAATCTTTGTTTTACTGCACCTGCAAAGGCGATTGCAATAAAATGATATTACCAACAAACAAACAAACAAATACACTAATGTTTATTTCTTGAACTATATAGATACTAAAGGAATAACTTGATGCAAGTAGAATGAAAACTAAAAGATTTATATGATGAATTAAAAATACCTAAGGTCAACTTACCAAATACAACTTCACATAATTTTGTATTTGAGAACTTTGTTTTATCGCCTTCCGATCCATTCCAACTTATCAATTTAGCAAGACCATTTGAAATCAACTTTGATAAAATATTTTCTGTGACATACATTGTGAGGAAACCGATAATGTGCCTAAAGCAGTGGCACATTTGGAATGAAGCAAATCTCGCTGTTAGACAAAAGTGATGAAAGATGATTATCATAATTGCCTAATAATATACCCTTATGGAAAAATACACTCAACTTTTGGTGTTAACCGTTAAAAAAACACCATAGAAAAACCCTTAAAGTTGAGTATGATTTGAGCCTTTCGACTCACGAGACTCCTAGAGATATCATTGCCACCTTTGACTAGAGAGACGGCCTTAGAGGCGTTCAGGCATAATCCCACGGATGGTAGCTTCGCACCATCGGCCGCTCGACCGAGTGCGTGAACCAAATAAAAATATGAACCCTCAAATAAAAGTAACAAATATGGCGTCCCAATGAGAATCTCTTAAGGGCTCCGCTCGCTGAACCGGACTCCTCGCCTCGATTCTCTCTCTCGGACGCTAGCTGCCGCAGCTCTCCCTTTCCTGGCGGTGAGCTCTGCCTGGTGATCTGACTCTCGCTCGGTTGGTCTCCAGAACACGCGCCGCAACGATCAATCCGTCAAGAAAGAGGTAACGGACTCGACACGTTCAAAGAAACGTAAGCAAGTGCGGCCATGACAACTAACGAGTGAGGAAGGAGGCGGGGGCTCTTTGAGAATGGCGACTCGCGCGTCGCACCATCTAATGTGAAACGATCGGGCGTTGTAAAACGCGAAAAGAATTCGAGCGCAATATCTGAACAAATTATTTAATTTTTAATAAGTTCAATTATTAATATTTATTTTTATAATTAAACTTATTTTTTATTTTAATAAATGTAAATACAAATATCTTATTGTATTAATATTTAATATTAATAATTTAATTAGTTGCTTAATTTAACTTCTTGTTTGATAAATGAGCGGATGTAGTACTGAAAATGTACCTATTATATAATATTTTAATTTTCAAAATTGTCAAATTACAAACAGGAATTTTGTTGTGACTTTTACAGTTATAAACTAACTATTTAATGGAAATGGAAGCCTAAAAAAATTAATATTGTAACGCAATTATTATAATGCTCAAATCATAAAATATTTACATTATCCATGTCTGCCAATACAATATAATTTTGTATTCATATTGCATTCTATATAATGGCAATGTTATTATATATTTAACAGGCAAATCAAAATAGCTTCGAATCGATATCGAAATGATGAAATATCGATGTCTTAACAGAAAATACATCATTTGCCTGTTTACAGTTTGGCGCGATGAATGTATGTCATAAATAATCTCTTCTTTTAAAAAATGTCATATAGCACAAACATCGAAATAAGTTTCAAATTTCGAGCATTATTTCGATATGATGTAATATCGATGATTTCGACGTCAGTTAGACGTCGATTTGAGGGGCATTTCTCGCTGGGTAGGGCCTAAGTCAAATTTTTTTAATGAAAACCCCTTTTTTTTATTGTACCATCTTTCTCTATTAATTAATTTAAACAACTTTTGTTTGAAAAATTTTTTTATTTGCCTAATACTTTTTGAGATATTCAAGGAAAACTTGGTAACTTTTTCAATATTTAGCTTATGATATCTTGATAATTGTTTGCCAGAGGATAAAGTGGTATAGAGAACTTTTTGACTTGATTTTGTCTTAAGAATATGCTGTTGCAATAGCACTCCAATATTTTAAATATTTGTAAACATTCCAAGAAGATGCATACACAAATATTTAAAAAAAATTGGAGTATACTATTGCAACAGCACATTTTTGAAATAAAATTAAGTTAAAAAGTTCTCTGTACCACTTTTTTCTCTGGCAAACAATCATCAAAATATCACAAGCTAAATATATATTGAAAAAGTTACCAAGTTCTCCTTGAATATCTCAAAAAGTATTATATATTATATAAAAGTATTATATAAAAAAATGGTACAATAAGAAATAGGAGTTTTTATTTAAAAAAATTGATTTAGACCCTATTAGGCTCAATACAGGCCCTGGATCCAAAATCCAATAAGAGCGTCTATTGGCCCCCTTCAAACCTTTCAACTTTTATCTGAAACACTTTTCCAATAAACCAAGCCGTCAATTGACATTTAACGAAGATTAACACAATAGCATTTAAACGACACCCAACGATAAAGGGATCATGGCGACACTGATTAAATCAACATAGAACATTAAAAGTTAACACCCTGTTAACACCAAACCAACATCCAACGATGAGGATCAATCTCCAAATCTTCACTTTGCAAATACTGCAGACATTGCAGTTCAATCGTATGTTTAACGGAGGTGTTTGCAACACTTTCATCCGAAGATGATCCCCCTTCAAAGGCAAAAAAACTTTCACTGTGTGTGGCTTCGGGTTCGGATACATTCGTCAAATCATTTCGACTTTTTGACACACGGTTTAGTGAAGATTCAGCTTCATTAACAAGCAATTCTTTAATATAATTTCTTTTATCTTTTGGTACCCAACGTAGCTTAAAGAACGGATGGCTAACTGCTGCTAAAATAGCATCGTTTACTTGATAGGAAAAGTCAAAGTAATTACTGAATCTTTTGTTTAAGCCTTCTAACAGTACGACTACTAATTTTGCGCAATATTTTAAATGCCCGAGTTGTAGTTTTTGCAACTTCTTTTGCGTTTGCAACAGAACTGGTAAAAGTTCGCCATAAAAACAATTTTTTTCGCCTTGTAGCCTATCTAAAGCTTCCGCGATTGGTTTGACGCATTCAATGTATTCTGCTAAGAATTCCAAGTCAGTGTCCTTGAATTTTGGCAAGTCAAGTGCATCGCAAACACTACCAAGAAATTGTTTGACTTCAATAAGGTCATTTAAGCAATCAAAGGTTGAGTTCCAACGAGTGACACAGGGTGATGATGAAGCCTTTCCTGTAATAGCAAAATATGTCTCAGCAGCTTTAGGAGATCGAGATGTTAAATTCCATATGGCAGAGCATTTTCCAAAGGCAGAATGATGGGAACGAGTATAGCTCCCTCCACTGTTTCCAGATACGGATTTTGTTAATGCGGCTTTGATGTCCACTATAGCTATTAGACTTAGTGTATGACTCACACAGCGCTGATGTACAGGTAAAACTATCTCAGATATGGAATCGGAGTCACCCGCAATTCCCTCAGTTATGTCTTGTATAACGAAATCATCGTCTGAATCATCATTGTCGTTTTTATCCAAATCGATTGTTTGACTGTTCTGGCTGAACATCGAAAAGACTTTCACCATGTTTGACGCATTGTCCGTTGTTACTTTTACAATTTTGTTTGCGTCAAGTTTAAATTCACAATATATATCGTGAATCATTTCAGCAATCCTGTCATAAGAGTGCTTACCCTTAAACCTACGACAAGCCAAAGCCGCACTTTCCCTCTGAAAACTTGCGTTTATCTGTAAAAAAAACATACATTTAAATACAAAGAAAGATATTAACAAATTAATAAGAACTCGTTACACGAAAAAATTTTTACTCGTTTTTCTCTGAATCTAATCTTCAAAATCATAATCATATAAAATGATAAATATAATTTCTAATAACACTTCATCTTCAGTTAAAATTTGAATACGACAGATCGAAGTATTACCGTTACGTTACGTATTATTGACAAATAACTGCCGATACAACAAATTTCATAAAACTTCATGAAAGAACCATTACTCCTAACATAACAAATCAAACGTAGCTTTCAGTTTGCATTATGCATATTATTATAGGCAAAGATAATAGGTATAAACTTTACCCAGTGAGAAGTTATCCCAAGGAAACTTCTTTTCGATGACGACCAAATATCAGCTGTAGTACATACGTACTTAGTTTGTCCCAAAGTATCTGTCAGGTGCTGTAGCATGGCTGTGTACTTGGTATCCACCCTTGATCGTAACGTCTTTCTTGTCATTACGGTGACAGAATTTGTCAGCTTATTGACACCTGAGAAATTAATTCATCAACACAATATTAATAAAAATATGACTATATGAGAATATGAGCAATATATACCCCAACAATATAAATTAGATTAATTTATTACTAAAAAGTAAACAAGTAAATAAATTAATAAATGCAGAATGCATTAATAAATAAAAATAAGTATGAATAATTTGATTAAGCGTTACATTACCACATATAAGGTTTTTAAACGCCTGATGTTCTACGATATCCATTGGAGACATTGTTTCTACAACGAAGGAAGTGATGAGGTCATCTGCAACTATTTGACTATTGCGAGAAAATGCGCTGCTCACGCTCAAAACTTGCCGCTGTTTCTTCTGCGTTGTAGTAATGCCACTAGTGTCAGGTTCTCCAGGTTGTACATTATTATTATCAATATTATCGACGTTACAAGGCCTTTTTCGTGGATTCTTGGACTGCTTATTTTTATATTCCTTATATTATTTGTATAGAATGACCTTTCGTCTGCATACAAAGGAAAAACCATACTTTTACTGTTTAATGTTTTACAGTTTTACTTAATAGATCCACAAATTTGAAATTTTAATAATTAATAAATATACATATACTATATGCTTTGTATTAGATTAATATAAAATTCTATTTTTAAATATACATATAATGTTAATAATATTATATATTTATATTATATTAATGAAAATGATGCTAAATGAAATAATGCAAAAATGCTTACCTTCAAGTGGTTCAAAAAATTCGTGGTTGAACTAATTCGACCTTTTATTCTGTGCTTACTATTGTACATTCTCCTTGTACGTTTTCGGATTCGATCCGAATTATCTTGAAAAATGTCCCATCTAATATTAGGGGTATTGTTTTATTATTTAAATTAACGTTAATGTCATTCGCATTTTCGTTTTCTCCAATGTCATTATCCTCTTGATTGCTTGTCATTTTCAACAATTTCAACTGCAAAACTGTGGACACACCACACTTCTACACTGACTACACAGCCGATGCCGATCGTGCCGATACCCGATACAAAGAGATTATTAGATTAATTGATTAATAATAATAGATTATGTATGTCCACGGAGATTTCCAGCACGTCGTCACTCGTCAGAGATAAGAGTTTGAGAGCGAGGCGCCAGGCGCCAGGTCAGGTTATAAGTTATAAGCGAATCTTTTGTTTGGCTGGGGTGAACGTCGGTAACGTCACGTGACCTGTTGCCGCTTGAGGCGCCTGGCGCCTCTCTCTCCTAGGCTGCGTTCCACTTATCGGCCATACTAACGCATGGAACGACACTAGGAAAAATTTGTGAGCGCTTAGAAAAACCATTTTACAAATGGTTAAATACTTAAATGTATGGATATTTCCATTTAAAATGTAAAATGAAAATGGTTTTCCTAAAAATTATTTAAAATAAAAAATGCAAAATGCCATTTCTATTTTAAATACATATTTAAAATGGAACCATTTCAAATGTTACCCAGCCCTGGCAACGCTGACGGCGACGACGCGGAAAACGACGCCGGCAATGACGGTGGCAACGACGCGAGAAATGACGGTGGCAGCGACGGCGGCAGCAAAAATTATGATTAGTCGCCACACCCAGTGGGAGGATCCACGACGAGGGATGAATAAAGTAAGTAATGTTGATAATTTTACTATCAAAGAGACCACCAGGATTTGTTCTTTCGGATTTCGTCGACTTACAAATACAGTGTAAAGCCAAGTCCACATTAGAACCAAACTTTCGAGCATTACCTTGCAAGCGAGAGCAACTACAATTTTCTTTATTTTTACTTCCTCCGGACATGTTTTTCTTCTGAGAACAATAAGCATTTCGTTTCCATTTCTATATGTTCTAAGCTACCGTTTGTTTTGATAACTATAAGGGGATGAAGAGGATTTGTACTCTCGGATTTCGCCAAAAATTTGCTTGAAAAATGTTATAGTGTTATATTCGCAGAGATGCGTGGTAAAATCATTCGATGCAACTCTCAAGCATTCGCGAGAAAATAGAATTTTTTTATGTACCTTATATTATAGACTTATTTATACTTTGTTGCATAATAATCTGTACATGCATAATATTTTCTAACATATTGTGAATAACTAAAAAAAAGTTGCAAACATCAAAATTCAAACCTGTGGCATGCAGTGCCACTTCAAACTTTAAGCTGATTTTTCTCGTAAATGCATGAGCGTTGCATCGAATGGCTTTACCACAAGTATTGCAAGTCCACATTATCGAACCAGACCGCGAGCTGAACTTTGCATGCGTTCGAATCTCGATCCCCTTTGTGAATAGGGTGATCGAGGTTCGCAACGAGATTCGGCTCGCGGCTTGGTTCGATAATGTAAACTCGGCTTTATATTCGCAATACTTGTGGTAAAGTCATTCGATGCAACGCTCAAGCATTCACGAAAAAAATCAGTTTAAAATTTGAAGTGGCACTGCATGCCATGGGTTTGAATTTTGATTCTTGCAACTTTTTTTTTAATTATTCACAATATGTTACATAATATTATGCAACAAAGTATAAATATGTTTAAAAATATTTATAATATAATTGTAATATAATATAATTATAAATAATATAATTATAATATAATATAATAATATATTATACTATATTATACATTATACAGGGTGTCCGAAAAATTGTCTACTCCACTTCGGGAGGTGATTCGGGACCCAAAAACAAGCAAAAAAGTTCATACAAACATAGGTCCGAAAATGAGCCGTTTCCGAGTTATAGCCACTTTTATGTTCAAAAATCGTAAATTTTTATTTTCAATTTTTTTTAATTACAATTACCAAATTCTCTCAAGTTTCTGTCTACATTTCGAAAAGACGCTATTCCCGGCACATCTCGATTTGGAAAAGACTGGATGTATAATCTTCTTGCCTCGGCAGCATTACTTTGAGCAAGACCATACATAAGATGCATATCAGCTAATTCATTAAAACTAATGGTGCGTCTCCACCTGCGAGTAAGAACTCTCGAGAGCAAAAAGAAAGAGAGAGAGAGAGATACTCTCGAGAGTCTCTCTCTCTCTTTCTCTCTTTTTGCTCTCGAGAGTTCTTACTCGCAAGTGGACACGCACCATTAAACGATCCATTGATGAATACGGAAAGATTAGATACAACCTAAAAGTAAGGTGTTGTTAAATAATAATTTGAAACTTATTGAAAAGCCGTGATTTACTTACTAATTTTGAATAGGCGTGAAAACAACTGATTTCAAGTAGCCGTGAAAACAACTGATTTTGAATAGCCATGAAAACAACTGATTTCAAGTAGCTGTGAAAACAACTGATTTTTTTAAAAAATAATGTAATCGTATTTACAAATATTGAAAAATTAAAAAAAAAAAATTAAAATTAAAAAAATTAAAAATATTTAAAAATAAAAATTTTTAATTTAAGAAATAATTAAGAAAGAGGGATGTCAAGCGGATTCTAAATTACGATTTTTGAACATAAAAGTGGCTATAACTCGGAAACGGCTTATTTCCGGACCTATGTTTGTATGAACTTTTTTGCTTGTTTTTGGGTCCCGAATCACCTCCCGAAGTGGAGTAGGCAATTTTTCGGACACCCTGTATATTATATATTATATTATATTATATTATAATATAATCATACTATTATATAAAACTCGACTGTTTGTCTGTCTGTCCGTCCGTTTGTCCGCAAACTACTCATTCGTTAATGGACCGAATTTTTACCAAAAGTATATGAAACAGGGGTAGAATTTTTCGGGGAGTGCCATGATGTGTATAATTTTTCGTTACTGATTTTCTGGAAACCGGTTTTTCTAATTTTTTCAATTTTTCGGGAAATAATTGACCGAATCTCAAAGAATTGTATATGAAACGGGGGTAGAATTTTCCAGGGAGTGCTATAAAATGTATAATTTCTCGTTACCGATCTTTTTGGAAGCCGGTATCAGAAATTTTTCAAATTTCGCAGGAATTAAAAAAATTGCTAATAATAAAGGTGTTTCGAAGCGGTCGGGAATGAGGAAGTCTGAGTCGAGTAAATCGAACGTGTCGAAGCTCTGGTAAAAGTGAGCTTTATTTCTTTAATATATATACATGATGACTTAGCGCATCAGCGCGTGACTTGTGGATAGGGCTTTATCTTTAGATGTATCTTATGCCGGCGCACAAGGGCGCCGGGTTTTCAAAAAATAAGGTGGTCTAGAGTCTAGAGCGAGAGCCGGTGGTTGGCTGCTCGCTTAGCCACTATAACTTTCTCGCGGTTGTTGTTCGCGTCTACTGTCTTTCCCGGAGTCGGGGGAAGTCCGATCAAGGGGCAAGTCCGGGATTTCAAGGGAGGGCAGGGCTGGTGGTGTCTTCGTCTCCCTGCTCTCTTCTTCTTCTTTTTTTGTTCCTCGGTCTGGGTGCCCACAGACCTCCAGGAATTCGGAGGTAGGGGCCTTTCTGCCCTCGGATCGCCAGGCACTAGCGTCAGCCCTGGTGGGCGTGTGATTCGCCTGTGTGACTCGGGGATCGTCACTCTGATTAATGGCCACCACAGCTCTGGTGGAGGTGCAGGTCTGGCAGCTGTTGGTCGTCGTGGTGGCGAGGGCCTCCTGGCTCTCCTCCTTGGTCTCGGTCGTCGGCGGCCTCTGCTGGAGCTCCGGGCAGAGCTGCCCTGCGCTACGACCACCACGGACCGAACTTGTCCGGTTCGGCGGGTGGGAGGGGCAGACTCTCCTTTGCTCAAAAGCAAGCGCAGGTCGGTGGCACGTCGTTCCGAGAAACGGTGAATGGGTTCCGCTCGCTCCAGGTTGGAGCGGAATATGCAATGTTCGTCTCAATCACAGTCGCTACAGCCGGTATATTTAACGCCCGGGAGCCTCAATGTGAGAGAAGAACGTACACGTCATGGGCCGGCTCGCCCTTATGTATGTTTCCGGCTGATTTTTGAGTGCGAGTAACAACAGCCGCCCCGCGGCGACAGGTGTTACTCGCGCTCGCGGCGCGCAAGTGGGGTGGTGCCACGCGCGCCCGGCCTGGCGGGCTTGAGCGCGCGGAACGGGTTGCCGCACTTGCAGGCGCGCCGTTCGGGGGACGGATCCGAACAAAAGGGGTTTCCGATTTTTGTTTTAAAAAATGTACGTAATTTAAAAAAAAAATGTACGTTAAAAGACGGTCAAGATGATCTACTGAGAGCAGCACTAAATTATGAAATGGAAAAAGCTGCAAAGGCAAAAAAATGCTTTTTATATAAAAAAAATCATATCATACTATTATATAAAACCCGACTGTTTGTCTGTCTAATAAATAGAAATAAATATAAATTAATATAAAAATAATAAAAGGATTTCCGATTTTTGTTTAAAAAAATGTACGTGATTTAAAAAAATGTACGTTAGAAGACGGTCAGGATTTTTATATAAAAAATTTAAAAAATTAACAAATGGTACTGTTCATAGGTCGATCAATTTTAAGTGAATTATGTTTAAAAAATTTTTTGTTTAAAAAAATATATGTGATTTAAAAAGAAATGTACGTTAGAAGACGGTCAGAATTTTTATATAAAATCTTATCTGGTATCTTTGTGGAAATCGGTTACGAAATTTTCCTGAGAGGGAGAGGGAGGGAGAGAGAGAGAGAAGAGAGAGAGAGAGAGAGAGAGAGACAAACTATTTGCGTGTCTTATTACATATGTCCTCCGGGGCGAAGCCCGGGTAACCAGCTAGTTATAATATAATTATTATTGAATTTTTGGCGAAATCCGAATGGACAAATCCTGTTTGTCCCCTTGTAGTTATCAAGAGAGACGGTAGCTTAGAACATATAGAAATGGAAGCGGAATGCCTATTGTTCTCAGAAGAAAAACATGTCCGGAGGAATTGAGAAAGAAAAACATAGTTGCCTCTCACTTGCAAGATGATGCTCGAAAGTGCGCATGCGCCATACATATAAATATCTTATGTTATACCCACATACATGTATAACCACATACATACGATATGTGTATATGTATACATGGAGAAGTAAAAACCACAGTGGTGTAAGTCAAATTTTTTTAAATATTTGTTTATGTGCATAGATGCAATTTATATATTGTACAGATTGCATCTATGCATACGAGAAAATATTTAAAAAAAATTGACTTACACCACTGTGGTTTTCACCCTCCATATGTATATATGTGTACGATATGTGTTTTCTCTTTTCAGTCCTTTCAATTTGCTTGTATTTTTATGTTTATTGTTTGGCCACATTTTGATTTTTTTTAAATTGTTATCAATAAAATAATGTTAAATATATAAAGTATATATATGAAAATTTTACTTACAGCAGATAAAAGAATAAGTCCACCGAGCGTTACAGAAAGAAAGAAAAAAAGAAAATAAAGTTATGTACGCTCGCCGTTACGTTGGCGGTCTCCGACGATGGACGTCGCCTGACGTACCGTCCACACGCACCGGCACCGGTTGCACCGGCAGTACCACCCGCATCGGCACCGGTCGCACCGGCAGTACCACCAGCACCGGTACCGGCCGCGCCGGCAGTATACGCACCGTGGGCGCTGGCAGGATACGCACCGCCCGCGCCAGCAGGATACGCACCGACCGCGCCAGCAGGATACGCACCGGCCGCGCCGGCAGGATACGCACCGCCCGCGCCGGCAGGATACCCACCGCCCGCAGCAGTATACGCACCGTGGGCGCCGGCAGGATACGCACCGCCCGCGCCAGCAGGATACAAATAGATAGATCCCCGCCCATCTATTCCACAGACCATAGGGATATGTGTTCCATTTTTGTGCACTTTCGCAAGATTTTATGAATAAAAAGCGTTATTCTTACCTAGAAAAATTCTTCATTATAAAAAAAACCCGCATGCAGTTTCTATCAAAATATTCTAGTTTGAAAGATCGTAAAAAAGATATTTTTCAAAAATTTTTCTTAGAAAAGCAAAAAAAATAACTACATAAATTTTGTACGTTTTTTTAACCTTGTTTAATATATTTTTTACTTTTGAAGTAACAAAAACGCTCTTTTTATGTTATATTCTGGTCATTAGAAACTCGCAAAAAAAGATGCATATAGACAGTGTAAAAGGTAGCTGTTCTAGGTATCTGAAACGTTATAATAAAAAAAAACTTGCACATTGCTTCCTCATAGTTTTTAAGTGAGCAAGTAGAAACTTGCACATTGCTTCCTTATAGTTTTTAAGTGTGCAAGTAGAAACCTGCACATTGATTCCTCTATGAGGAAGCCTGTTTTTGTATGCATAATTATTAGTAGATATTTATTAATTTGGCTTCCTCATAGAGGAAGCAATGCAGGTTTCTACTTGCACACTTAAAAACTATAAGGAAGCAATGTGCAAGTTTCTACTTGCTCACTAAAAAACTATGAGGAAGCAATGTGCAAGTTTCTACTTGCACACTTAAAAACTATAAGGAAGCAATGTACAGGTTTCTACTTGCACACTTAAAAACTATAAGGAAGCAATGTGCAAGTTTCTACTTGCTCACTAAAAAACTATGAGGAAGCAATGTGCAAGTTTCTACTTGCACACTTAAAAACTATGAGGAAGCAATGTGTAAATTTCTACTTGCACACTTTTTTTATGGATAGAGTATCATTAAAGATAGATTGGTGTTGAATTTGGTGTTGAATTTACCCTAAGTTATTTGATGGATAGCCGATCCTCAAAACCGATCCTCAATAAATTTAAATTCGACGTTTTCGAACATAAGCAACACATTGGCATCGAAAACTCAAAATACAATTTTTACTTCGGTTTTTTCTACCTCTATTTCATATATAATTCTTTTAAATTAGGTTGATTAGACTTAGCTTTATATGCGATCAAAATTTGGACCTTTGATCGCGTATAAAGCTGGGTCTAATCAACCAATGGCATCGAAAACTCAAAAAACAATTTTTACTTCGGTCTTTTCTACCCCTATTTCATATATAATTCTTTTAAATTCGGTTGATTAGACTTAGCTTTATATGCGATCAAAATTATGGACCTTTGATCGCATATAAAGCTGGGTCTAATCAACCAAATCTTAAAAAATTATATATAAAATAGGGGTAGAAAAGACTGAAAATATAATAAAATGAGAAATAGATCAATATCTCCAAATTTGCGGAAGTTAGAGCAACCATGGACATTTTTAAAAAATACAAAATTTTTTTAAAAAAGAACCCTTTACCATTCATCGCCAAATTCAATACCAACCTTCCTTGAATGATACTCTATCGATTAAAAAAAAACAGCCCGATATCTCAATATTTGCAGAAGTTAGAGCAACCACGGACATTAAATCTGCACATACACACACACAGACATTTTTTTAGGCGATATTTCAACGTTTTACAACGATTTGAACATATTGGCAGAAAAAACTCAAAAACCAATCTCTTCATTGGTTTTTTCTACTCCTATTTCATATATAATTTTTTTGAATTTGGTTGATTAGATCCAACTTAAACGCAATCAAAGGTTCATATACGAAATTCACGAAAACAAAGCTTCCTCTATGAGTAAGCAAAAAAATAAGTATAGCTTATATATCGCGTGTGTGTGAGAACTTTATACGTTTATTAATTTTTTTCTATTTTTTAATAAAATTATAACAAAATTTTGAGGGAAACTTGATATTTTGAATAAAAAGACCACCTTTCGTCCAGAATAAAAATGTTATTTTTAGTTTAAAAATAGCCACACTTATTCTGAATAAGACAATTTTTTATTTAGATACCTAGAATCATTTACACTGTCTATATGCGTTTCTTTCCGAACTCCTAGTGACTAAGATATAATATAAAACAGAACATTTTTGTTATTTACAAAATAAAAAAATATTTTTAAAAAATTCCTAAGAAATATCTTTTTTAGGATCACCAAATACTTCCTCAATAACCGAGGGACATTCAATATTCTAATGCTCTCGAGACATTTTTCTTGATTCTTGAATAGCTCGATTCTAGTACTAACAATACAAATGTAACGTCAGATCTTACTCGAAAAGAACAGATAGTCGTTGCTAAACAATCCTACTTGCATCGAGATTATACCATGTCCGATAGTTCTTCACAATTATCAACAATCTTATCTAAAGCGTTATCAGTAATCTTTTGGTTATATTGTCTACTACATATCAACGTCAAAATTTCGTTTCTTACATCGATATATAACGACAAAAGTGAGCATTTTTGGATAAAAACAAATTTATTTTGTAACAATAACATTCCATATAAATAAGACATTAGAATTTTTGGGGAATATACACTGCTCAAAACTTGTGGCATAGAAAATTTCTATACAAAAATTCCCAAAATTCCCGACGATATCTCCGTCAAAAATCATCTTAGCAACTTTTACCTTTAATTTTCTTTTTAAATTTCTTCTTGGATGCATCTGCGCTACTGAGCTTTTGAAATGTGAGGGCATGTTTGTTACCTAAAAAAATAACCAAGTTTGGCAAGGTGCATGGCACGGGGAATTTTTTTTTAACAATTGTGCTTACGGTGTAAAAAAGTGTGTACTTTTCCCTTCAATTAAAAAAAAATGTTGCGATTTTTTTTGCAAGTTACAGTCGTTTGAAGAACCTTGCATTTTCGCTCATTACCATCGGCATTGGCATTATCCAATGTGCACTACGGGGAGATTGCCGATTGCATTTTACACATCGTGTGTGGGTGTGTGCGTGCGCGTAAGCTAAAAACATATTGAAGATGATTTTTGACGGATATGTTGATAATGAGTGAAAATACAAGGTTTACTTCAAACGACTGTAACTTTGCGAAAAAAATAGCAAGCACTTCTTTTTTTTAAATTGAAGGGAAAAGTACACACTTTTTGACACTGTAAGTACAATTGTTGAAAAAAATTGCCCGCTGCCACGCACCTTGCCAAAGTTGATTATTTTTTAGGTAACAAACATGCTCTCACATTTCAAGAGCTACAGTAGCGCAGGTGCATCCAAAAAGAAATTTTAAAAGATGAAAGTTAAAGTAAAAAAAAACATGTTGCTAAGATTATTTTTGACGAAAATATCGTCGGTAAAATTTTGGTAATTTTTGTATAGAAATTTTCTATGCCGTATAAGTTTTGAGCAGTGTGTATCAACAATGTTGATATTATCCAGATTCCCAGTTTCGCTTGCTCCAGTTCGATCGCTTCGGACAACGCTTTGAAATTGCCAGCGCAGAAACCCTACAGAAGAGATGACAAAAAATTTTGTAAATTCGCAGATGTAAAAATTAGATGCTACAACTCTTTTCTTTTCCAATACTTACGTTATGGTTGCGCCTCTGTATAACTTCTATGAACAGCGTGGACCGATAGATCTTGCATATTTTTTGTAAATATTTGTAGATCATTCTCGTCGTAGTCAAAGACCCGCCCAACATCACTACACTACACGATTACACTGACCTTGCAACCGAAGGCAAATCTGCCTTCAACTGCAAGGACGTCTTTGTCGAGTACCATGACGAGCCACGAGACCGGCCATTCCATCAGAGAAGTAACACCGAGCAGATCGGCCGAATCAATAATTTCGAAGGGACAGATGAAGCAGCGGGCGACGTCGACACCTGTTGCACCAGCGAGAGAGGCTACGCCGAGTTCGGACAGCCAAGCGAGCAAGGCGGGGGCGGACACGTCTCTGCCGTCCATAGATGACAACGAGGAAGTGCCGCTGGACGAGATCATCCAGTGCACACAGCCACCGACAACCATCACGCCGAAATAAAGGTTTGATTACCTTTTCCCTATCCAAAAATAAAGAGACATTTTTAAGACACTATCTATTCCTATTATTTGTGCGAGAGCATGATATTCGACATTGTGATTATAGCGATGGAGGTGACGATCGTCATAGTGGCGATAATACTGATTATTTTTAATTTTTATCATTTGATTAAGATTTTATGATTTTGAGTTAAATTCAATAAAAGCGGGTGATATGTGATTAGTATTGCTCAATATTAAGTACAAATAGCGTTTATTATGCGATAATGCCGATAATTACGGTATTGATATTTAAAGTGTGTTTTTCATTTAATTATGTTTTTCTCATTAGTTTTGAGTTAATAAACACGTAAATGTATAGTTCGTATGATTTTCGAGCGAATAAAATGATTGTACACCGAGGCGAGTCGTATAGTGAAATATTGATAATTTGCGAGTTATTACGACGGAAATGGGTTTAATGATGAATGACAAGCGTGAAAATACCCAATATTTAATGATCCGAGGCTTAATTAAATCTTGAGCCGAATTTTGAGATTTTGTTATATTTGAGTGGTTTAATGTCTAAACATACTTGGTTTAACTTATTTAACGAGAGTCTGCACTAAAAATAGCGGAAAATTGGTTATTTAACGAATCTTAAATTTTCATATCGACTTTGCTAAAAATGACCCGAGCATTGCGAACGGTCCAGAATTGTTTCTAGTGATCCAAGAAACGAATACGTATGGTTTATAAGGCGAAAATTCATTTATTTAAATATTTCCAAATTGTCAAATCGAACTTTTAATTAAGTATCGTATGAAACTTTTGACGATACATTCGTGTTTAAGGAGTCAAATTAGACAAACCCATATGATTAATATTTTAATTTTTCTATTTTTTACGACTTCGAGTCGACACTTGAAATAACGATGCGATTGACTTGTAATGCGTATATTCGTGTTCGGGAGAACCAATGGAACGCGTTTACATAGTTTTTATGCCCAAAAGTGCGATATTTGAAATACGAGCAAAATCGACTTTTTATCGTGATATTCGTGTTCAGAGTGGTAAAATAACAAATACCACATAGTTTTTATTATGATTTTTGCGATATTACAAGATTTCATATTATTATTAACAATCGATGTCTATACGTTATAAACGTGACAGTCGAGCTTCTATAAGCGTATTATATCTAGATGAAGCGAGAAATGTGAGTATTTCATCGAAAACATGTGTTTTTGCAAGATAATTAATTAATCAACTATTGATCGTTTTTATAACATATTCATGTTTAAATGTTCCTAATTAAAGATTTCACGTAGTAAAAAACGCGAATTTAGCGTTATTTCGAAAAGACACATATTCTTGAGGTAGGTCGGAGGACTTTGCCGAATTATTAATTTTACGTTATTACAACGATATATTCTTGTTTCTCATGACAAAATAAAGCCAATAAGCTTAATTTGAGACGAATCGGGCTGTTAATTAAATATTTAACTTCAAACGTGTAAATTTTATATTTCGATAATTTTATGAATTAAAACGCATAAAATGCAATAAAGTAGAGTAAGATTTAATATTCCACGGTAAAAATTGCGAATAATTCATTTCTGAAGAATTCTATTGAGATAGATTATTTTGCAGAATTCCGCGTAAAAATGGATTCAACCGGTAATTTAATACTTGTTAAAAGTTATTGGCCTTGTTTTACGAGCGTTGGTGTCATTTTCAAATGCATCACTGCAAAAATCCCAAGAGGGAATTTTATACTTTTATATTGATTTTCTTTCCACGGGAAACACGGTAAATATTAGTTTTTCTATTCGAGAGACATATTCTGTGATTGATCCAGTAGCATATTCGCGTGCCTATGCATAAAAATTGAGATATTTATTCCGAACGTGAATATTTATTATCGCTGTTGCGCGATGCGTTATAAAACTTGTAATGAGAAGGGATTAACTCGAAACGATTGTACAACGCGAGATTTGATTAGTTTAACGCATTCGCTTAAATTCTCGTAATTTCTCTTTAATTGAGGCACATTATTGCACGATGTACCGAGATGGATTGCGAATCACAGAACCGAGTAATTTTAAGATTATCTGTAATGTAAATGGATTATTATGGATGATCATATAGTTGTCATGCTCAATATTTTAATATTCGAAATAATATTTCGCCTATCGCGTGATTTTCAACGACGCAGGTCCTGGAAGTCGAGGCGAAAGTTGTTTACGTCGGAAGAAATTTTTCCGTTGCCTGAGATAGAGCGAGACAGCTATATAATAGAGTGGGAGAGCTCTGCGGCTGCCGAAGAGGCGTTCCGGCCGAGAGCCAATCAGAGACAAGCGTCTACCCTAAGTGGGGATGTCTCGAGGAGAGATCGAGGTCTTTCTCTGGGGAACCATCTAAGAGTGCGGACGTGTTTTCGCGACGGTCTTTCCTCGACGAACCGATTTAGGAAATATTATAAAAGCGAATATTCTCGTTTATCGTAGAAGCATTTTGCGTACTCAGAGAAGACTTAGTTTATCGTGTTTAATTGCGATTGTTTGTACAGAGTCTTGCCGCAGTATTCGTGATTTCGATAATTTACAAAGAGTGTATATCGCGAAGGTTCGAGATCGTACCCAGGCAACACCCGTGATCAGTTGGCTCATAAAAATCCACGTGTATTAGCGTATTCGTGTGAATGTGAAAATATATATATTCTTGTTTTTGTTAAATCAAAACGGGAAGTGAAATTTATTTAACGATCCTTATCCTATCCTTGCGAAATCGTTCGTGGACCGAGCGAAAGTGCGTGGCATTGGCCAAGGACATTGCTTTCACGTCGCACTGATCATCGAAGAGCGTACATTTCAAAGCTTGGAGACAGACAGGAAGGAAGGACAAAACTTGCTTTTTAATAACATCGTTGGCATATATCCGTTCTACGTTCGAGCGTTAAACGTAGTGGCGACCGTTAAAACAACTAAAAGTAAGATTATTTGATATTTAGACCACGAGTTCGGTCACAACCTAACCTCTCAGGCGCTGTCACCTGTCACGCCTGTCACTGTCGCCGTCCCCGCGAGCGCCGGAATTCAACAGCACCACCTACCTTGACATCCAGCAACTAAACTAGTGCTCACCAATTCTTACACATACATACAGAACGCCTGCTCTAGGGCTACCCGTTATACTGATCCGTATGTTTTTGGCTGAATTCGGGGAGACGCGTAACATGTGCATATAAAATTTTCTAACATACTTTTCTCTTATACTAAAGCTCGCAGCTCATTTCTGCAAGCACAGGATTCTTCTTTATTGTATTTCCGTGACGGCTGCAAGGTTTTTGTATACGTACACAGTCTAAAACTTTTATGTGCAGCAAATGTTGTCATGAGTCGACCGCAGAATCGAAAATAAAAATGTAATTTTCTAATTTTTTTTTGTTTTTCATACGCAATTGGTGCCTGCCGTCTTTGTTATCGTCCATACTTTAAATCTGGACAAAAAATTTTTAATTCGGTAAAATCAATCAAAAGATTTGTGTGTCTGAAAATATCGCGGTAAAACAGACCTGTCTTCAGCATCCCCTTAAGGATCTCTAGTACATGTGTTGAAAAATACAAAAAGATCATAGAATTAATCAGAGAACAAAGATTAATTGGTCATACTTTTACCAGAAAAGATGACAGACCTTATAGGGTAGTGATAAAACATCTTCATTTCACAACCTCTATCGAAGCCATCCAAAAAGCCTTAGAACTCACAGGCAATAAAATAAGGGGAGAAGTTATAAATGCCAGATTTGGTCCAAACAAAAAACTTCTAAACACATTCTTTGTGAACGTAGAACCTGGACCTAATAATAAGCTAGTAAAGAATATCATGTATATATTCAACACGCGGGTATCGATTGAAGACCCAAAGAAGAAAAAGACAATTGTGCAATGTCAGCAGTACGGTTGTAACCGGACGCGGCTGAGTGACGGCTCAGATTCGCGAAATATGTTGATCTACTGCCCGGTCGCCACTCGGTTTCACCTTTAATATACCGAGAAGGTAAGATATATGTATCTCGTTAGTAGACGATTTCAGTATTAATCATTCCTTTCTGTTTCAGGTTCCTGCCTTTGATGGATCGCCGCTGGACAACGATGGATCATCAACGCTGGATCGGATCGCCGATATCAAAGGATCAGGTAAGTATCAGGTAATTAATGCTAATCTAATCTCCTTCCTCTGTTTCAGGTTCCCGCCTCGGATGGATCACCGCCGTCGCTACTGGACTTCCCCGGATTCTCGCATCACCGCATACCGGATCGTCGCTGGACCACGATGGATCATCGCCGAAGGACAAGGTAAGTAGAAGGTAAGTAGTCACTAATTCCCGACACTATTGCTTTGTGTAGATAAAGATCATTTATTCATTGATCCTAATACAATTGCTTTTCGGTTTCAGGATGGCCTTACAATCCCGATGACCAATACCGATGTTCGACTTTACAAGACTTGTTTCACGTTAAGATATTATGCGCTTTCTGTATCCCCGGCTAAGTGCTCGATTGTTCTCGGAGTACAATTCGGATACGTCTATACGCGTGTCTTTCCGTCGAGCGACTGCCTCGAGTCCTCGTCCTCGCTCGGTCTCCCCGCTTCGCTATTGCTTCCCCCACTCTGGCTCCTGCTCGAACTTGTTTTCGCTTTCGAGCCCGCGGATTCGCGCGCTGGCCGTGATCGTGTTCGGACGTGTCGCGTGCATCTTGGCAAACGAAGTGCTTTTCTTGAAGTGAAACTTCTTTAGGCACGGTAGTGAATTCGATTCGCGACACGAAAAAGTGTAACGGAAGTGAAACTTCTTTGGTACGGTAGTAAGTTCGATTGTGCGACACGGGAAGTGTAACGAAAATTCGACCAATAGGCGTACGAAATGAAACTTCTTTGATACGGTAGTAAGTTCGATTGTGCGACACGAAAAATGTAACGAAAATTTGACCAATAGGCGTACGACGTTGGCGAGACGGTTCTTCTTCTGGCACGGTAGTAAGTTCGATTATGCGACACGAAAAGTGTAACGAAAATTCGACCAATAGGCGTACGAAATGAAACTTCTTTGGTACGGTAGTAAGTTCGATTGTTTGACACGGAAAGTGTAACGAAAATTCGACCAATAGGCGTACGAAATGAAACTTCTTTGGTACGGTAGTAAGTTCGATTGTGCGACAGGGAAAATGTAACGAAAATTCGACCAATAGGCGTACGAAATAAAACTTCTTTGGTACGGTAGTAAGTTCGATTGTGCGACACAGAAAGTGTAACGAAAATTCGACCAATAGGCGTACGAAATGAAACTTCTTTGGTACGGTAGTAAGTTCGATTGTGCGACACGGAAAATGTAACGAAAATTCGACCAATAGGCGTACGGCGTTGGCGAGACGGTTCTTCTTTTGGCACGGTAGTAAGTTCGATTATGCGACACGAAAAGTGTAACGAAAATTCGACCAATAGGCGTATAAAATTAAACTTCTTTGGTACGGTAGTAAGTTCGATTGTGCGACACGGGAAGTGTAACGAAAATTCGACCAATAGGCGTACGAAATGAAACTTCTTTGGTACGGTAGTAAGTTCGATTGTGCGACACGAAAAGTGTAACGAAAATTTGACCAATAGGCGTACGACGTTGGCGAGACGGTTCTTCTTCTGGCACGGTAGTAAGTTCGATTATGCGACACGAAAAGTGTAACAAAAATTTTCGACTAATTGGCGTACGAAATGAAACTTCTTTAATTGGTACGGTAATAAGTTCGATTGTGCGACACGAAAAAACGTTACGAAATAGTGTCACGAAAATTCGACCAACAGGCGTACAAAGTGAAACTCCTTTTGGATCGGTAAGTAAATTCGATTTTGCGACTCGAAAACGCGTCACGAAAATTCGATCAAGCGTACGGCACTGGCAAGACGGATATAGTGAGAACTGCGTATAACACTATATTTTCGAGTTGCGGGCGGCTTGGAGTGACTAATTCCGTTGCATTGTTTTTGTATTAATTTCAGAAAAGTTATGGCAAAGCCTTGCCTTCAGAAGTTTCACTTCTAACGCGCGTGGCGACCACACGCATGATTTTTTTTCTACTGGTTTTTCGCGGCGTGTGTGTCTCTTGCGAGTGACGGACGATTATCGCCGTCCTCTAACGTGCGTTGCTGGCGTATTTGCTCGCCAGCGTCCCGTATTGTATTAAATACGCGCGAATCTACATCTGAAGCCGGAACATTGTGTACTTCCCCGACATGCAGGAGGCTGAGGCCTTCTGCGTAGACGGGAAGGGGAAGGGGGTGCCGGGACTTGTTCCTCGTACTACCTCTCCGTATGATCGCACTACTGATCATATATCTCGTTGTTCTCGTGATCGGCCGTCGTCTCGCGGTCGTTCGCGATCGTTGTCGGGCGCGCGCTTGGGTTCGCGCTCGCGCTCGAGCTCTCGCTCGCGTTCGCGCTCGCGTGACGCCAGCCTCTCGATCCCTCTCCCTGTCCATGAATACTTCGAAAATCTTATTAGCCAGACTCTTATCCTCCCTATAGGCATGGAATCCGAGACATCTTCCTCGAAATCCTTGAGTAATACGGACTACATTCCGCCCACGCCTACGCCTGATTCTAAGAAGAGGTCTAACGTTCGCAACCGCAACAACATAGTGCCCTCTGTGCCCCCTACGCAGTCTCAAACGCCGATGGATTACGCCCTTGATATAAAAAGGAAGCGAGCTGCGAGTGACGCTAATGAAGTTCCGGCCTCAAAAAATAGCAAAACCTCAGTACAAGGTAACCGCGTAGATAAAGTCTCTAACAGCGACCCGAAGTCTAATTCGATGACATTAACACCTCTGCGTAAGCCTATTCAATCAAGGTATGTTTCATCCGACGGGAAGCCTTACATCGTACATATCCGCGCAATAGAAAGCGAAACGAGCGCGACATCCAATGCATCTAGACCCGTAAATATCCACCCCCTGCTAATCGGTCGCATTGTAACGCAGATTGTCAAGTCAGGGCTGCAGGAAGTTAAAAAAATTAGCAAGGGCCATGTGCAAGCAGTTTTCATGAGCGCTGCCGCCGCCAATAGGTTAATTGACGATCAAACTTTAGCCTCTTACAACCTTAAAGCGTTTATTCCGTCATATAAAACAATGAGAACGGGTATAATTAAAGATATTCCCCAATCCCTTCCAATAGAGGATTTGTTAGAGGAGATAGAATCTCTTCCCAAGCCAATTGAAGTCCACAGACTCAACCGACGGGTCAAGGATGGAGATACATATAAATATGAGCCGTCGCGCACGGTTTGCATTAAATTCGCCGGTTCTATCCTTCCGGGCTCGGTAGCCATATTTAAGGTTAGACATGCGGTATCCCCTTTCGTACAGAAGGTTAAAATCTGCTTTGCATGCTTTCGTGCGGGTCACATAAGCAAAACTTGCAAAAGTCAACCTAGATGCGTTTACTGCGGTAATAACAGGCATGATAATGACGAGGAATGTCCTGACAAGCCTCCACAAAATAAATGTATCAATTGCGGCAGGCCGCATCTTGCCAAATCTTTCGAGTGTTCTATAGTAGTTAACCTTAAAAAGACATATAACATCGCAGCGACGGAAAATCTTCCTCTTTTTGAAGCTAAAAAGAGGATTAATAACCCTTCTAAATCATCTAATACTTCGGATACTAGATTTGATTATGTGAATTTTCCCAACCTCCCTCCCCCTAGACGTAGCGTGCAGCCATCCTTTCCTTTTCTTTCTTCCCGCTCATCTCCACCAAACCCTTCCCCCTACGAATCGTATAACAACTTTTCGGTATTGCAACACAACAGTAACTGCACTGATTCATATCTTAATGCATTACGGAAACCTATCAATCCTAATCCTCAATTGCGATCCTCGCCCCTGCCGGTCCCTCGTACCATCGTATGAGCTCCTCCCCCAATCCCGCTAATATAACAAAACCCCGAAGTAAACCCAGTTTTGCATTTCCGGCAGACCATAGGAGTGAATTACTTTACCCTAACGGTAGAACCGACGAAGAATCTTTTCCCTCTTCTTCGATACAAGAAGAGAACAACCTTCCTAATCAACCCTCCCCCGCTGATGAGGATTACCCTCAAGGTTCCAATCTACCTCCCTCGGAAATACACCCCCCGTTTCATGATCAGCGAGAAAAATTTCTCCACCTTCACAGTGTTATAAGTGAGCTTAGCTATGCGCTATCTCTTCTTAGCCCTTATTACTTGAATGCCCCCCCTGGAGGCCCCCCTGGGTCTCTCTCCGCCCCAATTAACTCCTCGACCTCTCCCAACTGTAATGTGAACTCGACTAGTAACCTTCGCAGGTAATAAGCGAGACCCCCATACTGCGGAACCTACCTGTATCCTGCAATGGAACTGCAGAGAAATGCGCGGTAAACTCCCTGAAATTAGAGAAATTGCCCAGAATTACGACATCGTTTGCCTCCAAGAATCCCTCTTGACTTCGGATAAACACATAAATATCAAAGGTTTCAACAGCGTCCGCCTCGATGCGGATGCTGTTGGTTCCAGAGGCATCTGTACTTTCATTAAGAATTGTTATTCCTTTAAAATTTGCGATCTGTCCAGCTGCCTCCATCCTTCGGTTGAACTAAATGCTATCACAATTCCCTTCCTGGACCAGGAGTTATTTATCTGCAACCTATATAGACACACGGGTCAAGATACCCCGGAATCCTTTTTCAACAATTTATTCGAGTGTGCTCGACGCTTCAAATATGCTATATTTGTGGGTGATTTTAATGCCCATCATCTTGATTGGTACGATAAAAGGACTGATACAATTGGAGATAGAATCGCCTCAGCTATTGAGGACCACGACCTGGTTATATTAAATGACGGAACCCCTACCTATTATAATATATATAATAACGTCAGCTCAGTCATCGACCTTACTCTGGTCTCCGCTGATCTAGCCACTATATGCGTCTACGATCACGATCAGGACCGCGACCTTAAAGGCAGCGACCACATCCCAGTTATTACCCGGATCAACAGCCCTTTGAACCCTTTGCTCAGGTTTCTCACAAATTAACCCGTTGTGGTCACATGGGGTCCAGTGGACCCCAGGCTTTTTTTTTTTATTTTTTTCTTAAAAGTATATTATTTTGAGAGTAAAACGCACAAAGTTTTTTTACTCTATCTCAAAAAATTTTGATGAATATTTTTGTGAAAAAAAATCAAATTTCTCGAAAAAAAAATTTTTTTCTCGCGTTTTTTCAACATAAAAAAATTTTTTAAATTATTGGATTATCAAGAGGAAGTCATAAATTAATTCCAGTTCAAGGTTTGAGTCGATACATCAAAAAAGAACGCAAATGGAAACTGTTGTAGGGTCCATTGGACCCCGTGTGACCACTACGTTATTTTTAGGAGGTGTGACCACAACGGGTTAAAATTTGATAAAGACTCGCTCCAAAAACTCGTTTCTCTTCTTATTAAAGAAAAACAGAGGATAGAAGAAATAGATACCTCCAACGCTGTCGAAGCCTACTCCCAACTAATCTCTATTATTAGGACTTGTATTGCAACTACCCTTAGCAAGAAAAGCTTGTCCCCTTCAAGCTTCACTACTAAACCCAAAAGGTTTCCCGCTCCATGGTGGAATGAAACATGCGATGCGGCCATTAACGATCGTAAAGCCGCCGCAAAAAAGTTCAAAGAGAGCTATACTCTGGAAAATCTACTTAATTATCAACGTTCTGTCGCCGTAACAAGGCGCTCCCTCAAGAGGGAGAAAGCTCGAGGATGGAAAGATTTGTGCGCCACGTTCGATGCCAAGACGCCTATACAACAAGTCTGGAGATTCGTTAAGTCGTTCAAAAACCAAAACCAGGCTACACGTTCTAATACTGACGCATCTGAGTATGAAAAGCTCATCCAAGAAGCCGCGGGTAAACTGTGCCCTCCATCATGCTCCCCTGAGGATCCGTCACTAGAAGTGTTACGGAAAAAGACCACAATAATGCTGCACATCCGGCGCAATGGCTTGATAATCCAATCACAATGGAAGAAATCTATACGGCCCTGAAGTCAGCCAAGAAGAAATCATCGCCTGGATTAGATCAGATGGACTACAACATCCTCATCTCTCTCCCAGAGTTTATCTGGGAAAAACTGCGAGACATCTTCAATGGACTATTACGCGATGGAAGTTTCCCAGATGATTGGAGCACGTCACTCGTTATCTTTATTCCCAAGCCTGGTGGTAAAGGGGTTAGGCCTATTTCACTTATCTCCTGTATCTTGAAAATTATGGAGAAGTGTATGTACAATCGACTGAGATGGTACCTCGAGCATAACGACCTGCTTTCTGACTCCCAGCTCGGATTTAGAAACGCTAAATCCTGTCTCGACAGCGTGGCTGCACTGACCAACGATATCAAGGCTGGCTTTCTGAAGGGTGCCTACACTGCAGCTGCATTTTTGGACATAAATGGCGCATTTGACAATGTTTTGCCACATATACTGGTCAATGACCTCGCTAACATTGGTGTCCCGGCTTCTTTCCGAAAATTTATTTACAATTTGATTAGCAATAGAATCATCTTTTACATACAGAACGGCATCAAGTCAGGCCCCCTCTATGCCAGGAAAGGAACCCCTCAGGGATCTATTCTTAGCCCAACTCTATTCAATATTTACATTAAAGATATTACCCGCCTTATTAATACCGACTGCAAAATTTTTTTATATGCGGACGATATTGTGATCTATTCCACTAATAAAGATCTTGACAAGGCAGTCCAGTCAATCAACGAATCTATTAAGAGAATCACACGCTTTCTCTCAAACAAAGGGCTGACACTTTCACCTACCAAGTCGCAAGCGGTGATTTTCACACGAAAGAGACACATGCCTTCCTTCATTCCAGACATCACTATCAACGGTAACCCAATCCAATACCACGAGATAGTCAAATTCTTGGGAATCTTTGTTGACTGCGCACTCAGCGGCAAACCTCACTTCACCTACGTCATTAACAAATGTCGGAAAGCTCTTAACATAATGACCGCCCTGGCCGGGGTCTGGTGGGGTGCTCACCCGCAACAATTGATGATGATATACAAAGGTATCATCCGTAGTAACATCGATTATGGATGTCAGTTATTCCAATTGTCTGGCAACCTCACCATTTTCGAAAAGCTTCAGCGCATACAATACAAAGCCATTAGAATCGCTTTCGGCTACCGACAATCTACGCCGATAAACGTATTACTTGATGAGGCCAAAGAGCCTCCTTTGCAATTTAGACTCAAGTATCTGACGTCGAAACTGGTCCTTAAAAACATCGCACAGGAATTTAGCCCGGTCACTAACAGCTTGGATGAATTAATCTCGATTACTAGATCTCCTAACAACTGTGAAAAGGCCTGTAAACATATCCCAGCATATAGGTACTTCCGCTCCATTATTGGTGTAACTGGCAAGATTCACCAAACAGTCTCTTTACCTGTGTTTAACCATAGTTACGAATCTACGGTCCACATCATCCAATATACTTCTTTCCTTTTTGATCCTAATATTAGCAATGTAAATTCTCTATTTTTAGAGGAGACTCAAAGTTTGAGAAAGGACGCAATCTCATTTTATACAGACGGTTCCAAAGATGACTCTGGATTTTCTCGCCTGAATTGGCAATTCAAATCATGCACAAGCTACCAACGCAAACTTCAATCTTTACGGCAGAAGCTTGGGCCATTCTACAAGCATTTATCACGGCAGGACAACGGAGCCCGAAAAAAATAGTAATTTTCTCGGATTCCAAAAGTGTCTTGGAGAATATATGCTCCAATGATGCAAGGCAGCAAAATTACATCATTCCATGGATAAAGGAAAAAATATATCAGTTTTCAAATAAAGGCATTGACCTACAACTAGCGTGGATTCCATCTCACCGCGGTATAGTTGGTAACGAAGTTGCAGATAAAACAGCCAAGTTGGCTTCCAGAAAAGGCTTTACTCCTGACTTCCGAATTCCCCATTGTGACTTTTATTCCGTCTCCAAGAAAAACATTCGCAGACAGATCAAGGAGTATTTTCGATGTCGTGGTTCATTTAAGGGCATTTTTTACTACACTAACTACCACACAGGTGATGATCGTCCCTGGTACCATAAAAAACCCTTCAGGCGGAAAGAAATTGTTCTGGTTAATAGACTGCGTAGCGGGCACTACAATCTTAACTATAGTTTAGCTAAAAAAAATATCGTTGACTCTGAAGCTTGTCCGTGTGGCAACCCAAAGCAAGACATAAACCACATTATTTTCAGTTGTGCGTTATACTCCGATAAAGCCGGTTACTTAATTAAGCATATTGAGGAGACCTCTTCTTTTTCACCTAAAAACATTTTTCTGTTCCTTAATAATCCATCGCAGCAGCTCACACGTCTCCTTCTGGCCGCATGTAAATCAATGGACCTCCAACCCTGAGCCCCCTTCGAGAGTGGGGTCTTTGAGTGCCGTGCTCTTGGGCGCGTCCGCCTGGCGGCGTGCGCGCGCAGGTCCGCGGTTTGCGTACGCTCGCCTGTCTTATGACGATGCCATTCGTGGCTGACGTTTTTGCTCCTATACGCCGATACGGCTACTACGACAAGAGGTTCGCCCTGGCCTTTTTAGAGCTGTATAGCTCACTGGCCAATCAAAGAAGAAGAAGCTTTCGAGCCCGCATTCCTGCCTGTTTACCATTTCGGTGGTCCGCGATGGCTGTTTTTGCCCGCATTCCGATGTGTTTGCCTGCTAGGCCTTTGTTCGCTCGTGTTTACATGGGGAACTTTCACTTTCGCGTGTTGACCTTCGAACGTTCTCAAATCTACGTTTCTCGCTATAGATACATTGGTCGCGTTACGATGTATTATAATATACCAGAACTTGAACGTTCTCGATACTTTACGCTCCGAATCGCTTAGAACTACCTACTCAACACCCGGTTTACAATTTCATAACGGTCGTTACCTCCGGACCTCCGATCGTTACCTCCGAAATTACGGTCGTTACCTCCGGAGCGCAAACTTGATTTCCGGTAGACGCGCGCTCGTGTACGTCCTCTACGGGACCTCCCAAGTCACCTTATACGCTCGGAATTTGTCCCCGTTTCCCGGCTCGTTATTTCCCGTACCCGTTATCGGCCATCGACGAGACCGTCCCCGGCGTGTTCGTCGGACTCCCCTGAATCGGTTTTCGTCGCGACTTCCTGGTGAAATCGTCGGACTCGCGTTTTCGCGTTCCCCAGGTCGAGCCTTGACGCCGACCCTATGACCTCGTTATTCGGGCCCCAATTAGCACGCTTATTAAGTTTTGCCTCGAAAAAGTCGCCGTTTCGCGTTCTTGCGTTTCCTAGGTCGACGCCGGTCTCATAACTTCGTTATTCGGACCCTAATTATATAGCGCTTTAGAAAACACCGTCAAAGTAAACCGCCGACGTTGCGCTGATCCGCATGATTTTGTTTTCCGTTCTTCCTGTCTTTGATTTTTTTCCGACCGAACGCGGCATCGATAGCGCGCAAATTAAACGACGCGACCGCGGCAAAAAGACAATAGTCAAAAAAAGCCGACAGCAAATATAAGGCGCTCCCCAACGATTCTCGAGTCAGTCTTGTTTAGAGCTTGTCCGAAGCCAGACCTCGCGCGGCAGCCGACCTCCGACGTACCTAATATGCTCAATAAACGCTATTTTATTAATTATTTCCCGGCCTCTTGTGAAATCCCTTACAAAATTCAGAAGTGGGATTCATTCCGTTGGTGATAAATTTGGCATTTACTAGCGCGCGTTAAGTAAAATTTTCGAAGTTACGTTTATGTGTCAATGAGAGTGACTGAGCTACGACATTGTAATTTTTCGGACAAGTGTTTAACGAACACCAAACGTTACGTTAAGATGAGTGCGCTCACAGTAACCGAGCTCAGGGAAAAATTAAAGCGCAAGAATTTACCGACGTCCGGAACGAAAATTGAATTGCTGAAACGACTACTTGAAGCAGGGGTCTCGCAAGAAGAACTGTGTATGTCCGTACCGGCGAATGAGCTACGTGAGGAACAGCTCGACGACCCGCTATCCGAAATGATTGGTCAGTCTACGGCGCCGTCCCGCAGAGAAGTCGAACTTTTACGGAAGGAGAGAGACCTGGCAGCGCGTGAAGCTGATTTATTAAGAAAAGAATTAGAACTCATGAGGATGACGCCGCAGTCGGAAGTAAGTGCATCGCCTCAAACCAACGTAAAGAAGAGGCAGGAACTTGAAAATCTGATCGGCGAATTCAACGGCAATCATTTGGATCTCGATCGATGGGAGAAACAAGTGAGAAACAAGTTAAGAAATAATTGGCTATGAGAGCCGACGCAGGATCGAATATGCGGAAAAATTATATTTGCAGTCAAAACATTAAAACATTAAGATCAATCAAACGTTTCGGCCCTAAATCGGGCCCTCTTCAGTGACTCATATAAAAGTTAATGTGAACGCAACGACGCGGTATCGCAATGGGCTGATTACAATATCGGATATGCACGCGTACAATGGTATCGCAATCGGTTAATGCGAAACGCAAGCGCAGATGTTATGATTCGCATTTTGAAGACGCCAGGTGCGCGTTCAGATCTCTCTTCAAGTGTATGTTACGGCGCGTATGTCCGGTAAGCACCCACGTAGCATTGACAGCGGGAATCAAAGAGAGAGAGAGACGAAAGCAGCAAACTGTGGCCCGGCAGAACTACCGAATGCAGGAACCATTAGGGCCATTACAAAAGATGGAAAATATGCGTAACTTACTGCGTGCTACACGAACCGCATTCAGACGTCTCTGACATATTCGCTGTGTGGAGAACGATGTGTGTTCGTCGGCATCTGAGCCCCGAATGTGAGGTCAAAGCGCACGCCGTGATCTCAAGAGCACGCGAACGTATAACAAATTATAAACAAATATACATCGCCGAGCACACGGTCGCAACAAGAGAATTCGGCGGATTTACCTAAACATTAGAGCGACGCTTTATTTTATTTATTAGCGGGAGGTATGATTCGCCTAGAAAATCGGTGTCTGTTTGTAAATTGACCCCGTTGTGCTGCAGACGGATGTGCAACATTTCAGAAACCAAGCGTTTAATGTGAAACGGTTCTTTGTCAAGGATTACGGCACTCCCGAAATCAAACTTATGGTTATTATCCATACAATGCATCTGCACTACAGAATGTCCCCCCGGATTTACTCGCTTGTGTTCCCTGATACGGGTTCCCAATAGTCTACCCGTCTGTCCCGTGTACGAAGCATCACAGTCAGCGCAGTTGATGCGATACACCACGTTGCTTTGAGAAACGTTATCGACAGTGTTCTTGTGTACTTTAATAAGGCCGTTTGGTCGATTGAAGCCGTAAAAACTCAGTTTTTTATCCATAGTACTGGCGAGATGAGTGAATTTTTCTGATATATTTTTTACCGGCCACTTTTATTTCTGCTATGTCGACGACGTTGCATCTGCGGTGCCCCTTGAGTTCTTACAAGACACCCTTAACATTTTTAACTCCATTCACAACAGGCTACAGTTTACAATAGAAATTAGTAATAACAACACCCTTAATTTTCTCGACATCATGATAATAGCTGCCAATGAAGACTGATATTTGACTGGTATCACAAACCGACCTTTTCTGGACGATATCTCAGCTTCTTTTCCAGCCATCCAAACAGCCAAAAGAGGCGAGTAGCTATGGGTATAATTGACAGGGCTTTCAGGCTATCCCATCCTAGTTTCCACCAAAAAAATCTATCACGGGGCCTCTGGACGATGAAGAGCCAAGCGGTAGGTCTTATCTGTCTGTTCCGTACGTAAAAAATATATCAGAAAAATTCACTCATCTCGCCAGTACTATGGATAAAAAACTGAGTTTTTACGGCTTCAATCGACCAAACGGCCTTATTAAAGTACACAAGAACACTGTCGATAACGTTTCTCAAAGCAACGTGGTGTATCGCATCAACTGCGCTGACTGTGATGCTTCGTACACGGGACAGACGGGTAGACTATTGGGAACCCGTATCAGGGAACACAAGCGAGTAAATCCGGGGGGACATTCTGTAGTGCAGATGCATTGTATGGATAATAACCATAAGTTTGATTTCGGGAGTGCCGTAATCCTTGACAAAGAACCGTTTCACATTAAACGCTTGGTTTCTGAAATGTTGCACATCCGTCTGCAGCACAACGGGGTCAATTTACAAACAGACACCGATTTTCTAGGCGAATCATACCTCCCGCTAATAATAAATAAAATAAAGCGTCGCTCTAATGTTTAGGTAAATCCGCCGAATTCTCTTGTTGCGACCGTGTGCTCGGCGATGTATATTTGTTTATAATTTGTTATACGTTCGCGTGCTCTTGAGATCACGGCGTGCGCTTTGACCTCACATTCGGGGCTCAGATGCCGACGAACACACATCGTTCTCCACACAGCGAATATGTCAGAGACGTCTGAATGCGGTTCGTGTAGCACGCAGTAAGTTACGCATATTTTCCATCTTTTGTAATGGCCCTAATGGTTCCTGCATTCGGTAGTTCTGCCGGGCCACAGTTTGCTGCTTTCGTCTCTCTCTCTCTTTGATTCCCGCTGTCAATGCTACGTGGGTGCTTACCGGACATACGCGCCGTAACATACACTTGAAGAGAGATCTGAACGCGCACCTGGCGTCCTCAAAATGCGAATCATAACATCTGCGCTTGCGTTTCGCATTAACCGATTGCGATACCATTGTACGCGTGCATATCCGATATTGTAATCAGCCCATTGCGATACCGCGTCGTTGCGTTCACATTAACTTTTATATGAGTCACTGAAGAGGGCCCGATTTAGGGCCGAAACGTTTGATTGATCTTAATGTTTTAATGTTTTGACTGCAAATATAATTTTTCCGCATATTCGATCCTGCGTCGGCTCTCATAGCCAATTATTTCTTAACTTGTTTTACTCAGAGCCTACCATATACAAGTGAGAAAATTACTCGCTTCGTACACGTTACACGACCATCAAGCCAAAGCACCAGTATGCAGCAGACTGAAGGGCAAGGCTCTAAAGTGGTATCATTCGAGAGTTGATTGTGTTGAATTAACTTGTAAAAACCTGTTACAAGAATTGAGGAAAATGTTTGGGCAACGATCAGACCCGTTGACCCTACGACGTGAATTAGAGACAAGGATGTGGTGCGCGGGCGAAACTTTCGCAGATTACCTGCATGATAAAGTGACGCTAGCCAATCGCGTGCCAGTGAGTTCAACAGACGAACTCATTAGTTACGTTATCGAGGGCATCTCCAGCCAAGAATTACGCACACAGGCCAGAGTGCAACGCTACGAATCATTGGAAACGATGCTAAATGCGTTTGCTAATGTTCCATCGCCCAAAGAAGCGCCTCGTCGACAATCTACGCATCCGACAGCAGGAAAAAATAAATTCCCGAACAAGGAACAACAGAAGTCAAAAGAAACGGATTCGCGAAAATGCTACAACTGCAATGAAGATAAACATTTAGCGGCAAATTGCACAAAACCTAAACGAGAACGTGGATCGTGCTTCAAGTGCGGCCAGTTCGGCCACAAGGCGACCCAGTGCAAACCCCCGGAGAACGTCAATTTTATGGAACAAGGGCGACCGGAAGACGATGGTTTTTGACGAGCGGTAGAACTACAGCTAAGTAGAGAGGACGATAAATCTAAAATAATTTTTAATACGTTAATTGATTCGGGAAGTCCGATCTGTTTTGTAAAAAAGTGTTACATTCCGCGAAAATATATAAAAATTGCTCCGGGACAAGACCGATTTTACGGAATAAACAGCAGCGGACTAGAAGTAATTGGTTGCGTAGAAGCGGAACTTACTTTTAAGTGCGAAAAATATAATGTTATGATACGCGTGGTACCGGACACAACGATGCAAAACTCCTTAGTCCTCGGCCGCGATTTTATGAAAATAGCGAAGCTTTCATTAAAATGCGAAGACGATGTTATTGATATTATGAATATTGAAGTAGATAAAGATAAATTTCGTGTGACATCGCAAGATATGCAGTTAAATGAAGACCTTTCGATTGAGGTGAAAGCACAAACACATAAATTATTCGAAGAACATTATGTTGACGCGGAAAAGCCTGAAAAACCCGCAACATAGAATACGTTAAAACTCATCCTTACGAACGAAAAACCGTTCTCTTGCACGCCGCGTAGACTCTCTTATCACAAAAAAAAACGGTATTACGATCCATTTTAAATGAGCTCACCTCAAAGGGTATTATTAGGGAAAGTACATCGGAATATGCGTCACCAATAGTCTTAACAAAAAAGAAAAACGGGGAGACGAGAATGTGTATCGATTTTCGAACGTGAATAAGGTCACTGTACGCGATAATTTTCCGTTGCTTTTGATAGAAGACCAGTTAGATTTATTAGCCGGAAAGAGATATTTTACGACGCTCGATCTCAAAGACGGTTTTTTCCATATTCATATGCATGAAGACTCAATAAAATATACTTCGTTTGTCACGCCACTGGGACAGTACGAATATATAAAAATGCCTTTTGGGTTAAAAGGCGCTCCGCTTAAATTCCAACGATACGTCACTCAAATATTTAAAGACCAGATTGACGCTGGCGAAATATTAGTATATTTAAACGATTTTCTCATTGCTACAGAAACAATCGAGCATCATTTTTATGTATTAGAAAAAGTTTTTAAGCTTCTCGTAGTAAATCTTTTAGAGCTTCGTTTAGACAAATGTCGGTTTTTCCAAACAAAATTAGACTATTTAGGCTATACTGTGTGACGTTGCACCGTGTGCACGTCACAGTCTTCCCCATTCCCACCTTTGTATTGCGCGCGTACTGCCTAGTTTATAGTTTTCAGGAAGAAGCGGCCGGAAGGCCCATTTCGACAGCGTAGCGCCATCCGCCGGTGCGGCGAAGCGCCCTGATCTAGGGGGCCGCGAGTCGAAGCCGCGGGAATGATCCCGACACTGTTGGGTCAATCGCGAGCGTGGAAGGACGTCCGGCGAGGACCTCTCCGTTGTGCCGAGAACAAGCGAGGGCGGCGGCCCTAGGAGCGACGTTGTGAAGGAAGGAAGGACGGGATGTAAACGACCAGCAATCCCGGATATCAGGTATCGGGGAACGGCGGGCGGAGTGTCGGGTATCGTGTCGCGCTAAATTTTGAGAGAGACGCGTAGGCTTGTTTGAGAGTTTCCTTGCCTACGCGCCATTGCCGTGAATCCATTGAGAGGATTATTGCTTTTCGTTTCGTTTCTACGGGTAAGACATAGCCCGCCCGCTGACTCCCCGTAAGAATAGTACAGGGGCGTCCGTTTCTTCCCGACTCGAGCGACTCGGTATTGGATTTGGCGTATGTTAAGGTAACGGCGGCGTGGCACCGGCCACACGTCACGATGGTGATGCGTGATAAAACCTCGCGGATCGGCTCAACAGTCCTTCGCATTAGATTACCGTTTAGAGTATTTCGATTAATTATTGTGGCGTCTATCGATTTGCGTGTGAGATGTTTGCGTTCCCGTTAGAATTAGTTTTCGCATCTTTCGTGCTCGTAGCCGTGCGGGCTTTTCACGCGTACGGCCATTCTGGGGCGGGCCGGGTTCCGGATACGTTAATTACCGCGCCCGGTACGGACAGGGTGAGGCGTCGGGGTGACAGATCTAGAGTGAGCCCTTCCGGAGAAGGTGTCCGAAAACGACCGTAATTCCCGTTTCGAGATATAGTGTACGATTTACTCCGGCTGAGAGTACCGCACGCCCCAAGCGGAGTTAGGCGTGAGTATCACGTGCTCGCGGCGAGGACCGCACGGCGGGGCTTCGCGTTAAGTTTCGAGTATCGCCCATTCGGTGAGAAATACTTATTTTACGTGTATTGTTTATTCTGCGAGAAATACTTATTTTACGTGTATTGTTCATTCTGCGAGAATTACTTATTTTGTGTGTATCGTTTATTCCGCGAAAATTACTTATGTTCCGTGTATCGTTCAGTCTGCAAGAAATACTTGTTTACGTGCGTCGTTCATTCTGAGAGAAATATTTATTTTACGGGTTCAATTTACGAGAAATATCCCGTTCGCATGCATTATTCATTAGGTGATCCCTACCCTGTTGGCGGGTAACCGTCATTTTGCAAGACATATTTTTGCGTGTATGCGTTATTTTCGCGAGCCATAGGCACGTTGCGTGTATTCGTCCCCTTGCAATGTTTTGGGCGAATATTATTCCGTGGGGGAGACTTAGTCATTTCGCGAGCAGTCTCTATTTGGCGCGTATTGTAATCTAGCGGCTACTATCCTTCGGCGTGTCATCTCTAGTAGCGCGTATCGTTCTCTTGCGGGTAGTCTCTCCTCGCAGATATAAAGTAGAGCCATCCTAAGTAATTATTTCCGATTCGGTGTGACGTGGTGGATGTGGTCCTAATGATGGATTTCAGGATCTTGGCACATTTGGCCCTAAGATAGAAACTGATGGAACACATAACGTCACACTTATTTTACTTCATGAGAGTACATATAAGCGTAATTCGAGAGTTATTCGTTTTGGGTGGAGAACGCCGGCGAATAATATTTTGAGCGGGCCCTCGCTAGAATAACACGTGATTGAGGCCTGTATGGGAAAACGCGACGAGCCGGAGAAGCCAGGATACGCCACGCTACGAACGTGTTCGGTGCGTGACTTTCGCTTAATAAATATTGTCCCGCATTCTGCGCCCTTAGCCCTAACGTAAACAGGCTGAAGATTCTCGAGGCGTATAAACCCCGAGCCTCGAACTTGATATTACCCTTGTCTGGCTATACCATATATTATCGCTTCTCTTATTTTATCGCCTCCGAATTATTTGTATGTGTGTCTCGTCTTCGCTTAACTACTGTCAACGTCTCATAAAGTTGTGCGGTCCTTGAACCCCGATCCTCTACCGCTGATTGAGCAGCCGTCGCGAGCGGCCGGAGCAAACTATTCGAGTTTGAGTCTTTGGAGTATTTGGAGCTACGTTAAGTCTTGAGAGGATTTCGAGTTCTTTGGAGCCTTAAGAGTAAATTTAGTGTTAACGTTCGCGTATTTCGAGTCAAAAGTGGTGTGGCCTTCTCCACACTTGGCGCCCAACATTTTTGGAGGTTGTACTTTGCTCTGCTATTCGCTCAACATATTTGTGGCGCGGTATATCGGTGCTGTCGCGTATAACAGCCTCGCGGCCGTAGAAAATAGCATCGCAACTGTAACCAGCGAAGGCATTCGACCGACAAATCAAGGGCTTGAGGCAATAAGGAAATTTCCGATTCCGCGAAGTATTAGAGACGTACAGAGCTTCCTAGGAATGTGTTCCTACTTCAGAAAATTCGTAGAAGGTTTTTCAGTCATCGCCAAACCTCTTTACGATATGTCAAAAAAGGACACAAATTTTCGGTTCGGAGAGGAAGAACAGCGAGTGTTTGAAACGCTTAAAAATCGGCTAGTTGAAGCGCCTATATTAAGTATATACTCCCCACAAGACGAAACAGAGCTACACTGTGATGCAAGTGCAACAGGCTTCGGGGCGATTTTATTACAAAAAAGGCAGATCGAAAACTACACCCCTTTTTTTTTTTTCAAAAAGGACGACTGAGGTAGAATCGCGATATCACAGCTACGAACTCGAAACGTTGTCGATTATTTATGCACTCCGCCGTTTTTGGACATATTTTCTCGGTATAAAATTTAAGATTATTACAGACTGTCAAGCCCTGAGTTTAACGTTAAACAAAAAGGAAACAAATCCTCGAATTGCGCGGTGGGTCTTAGAAATGCAAAATTATGATTACGTGTTAGAACATCGACCAGGTGGTTCTCGTATGTTACATGTCGACGCTCTCAGCCGACAAATATTCGTAATTGATAATTCTTTTGATAAAAATCTCGCGTTATGCCAAAGCGACGATCCGGTAATTGCCGAAATTCGGAAAAAATTAGAGCAATCCGAGCACAAATCATTCGAAATGAGAAATGGTCTAGTATATAAAAAATATCAAGGACAGATTTTGTTTTATGTTCCAGTCGCGTTAGAAGCAAGCGTCATACATAAATACCATAACGAAATGAGCCACGTTGGCGTTGAGAAAACAGTCCGTAATATAATGAATACTTATTGGTTTCCGGATTTAAAACCGAAAGTTAGCAATCACATTAAGAGTTGTTTAAAATGCATTGCTTTTACACCAAATTCAGGGAAACCCGAGGGATACTGCATAATATACCGAAAAGTGACGTACCATTTTCAACGTTACATGTCGATCATTTAGCTCCAGCGTCTAGATCAAGTTCATCCTCAAACCGCTATATTTTCCCAGTTATTGATGCTTTTACTAAGCATGTAAAATTATACGCCACTAAAACAACAAATGGTTCCGAAGCTATAAAAAATCTTAAAACTTACTTTGAATATTATAGCCGACCTCTACGTATCGTTTCCGATCGAGGTAGCTGTTTTACATCCCGTGAATTTGAAGAATTCGTGAAAGAACGAAACATACGACATATTAAAGTTGCTACCGCCTCACCTCAAGCAAATGGTCAAGTAGAAAGGCTTAACCGTACAATACTACCAATGATAGCTAAATTGGCAGACAAACGCGGTACACACTGGAGTAACGTGCTTAAAGATGTGGAGTATACTTGTAATAATACAATATCCAAAGCCACTAACGAATCTCCAAATATGTTATTGTTTAACATACGACAGCGTGGAAACATAACCGACGAATTACGAGACGCGTTAGAAATTAGCGGACAATTAAATTTTTTTCGTGAATAATCACGTTTGCGCGAGCGAGCCGATAAACAAAAATACAGAAAAATCAACGCACGAACCAGCACGTTTATGATCGCCGGCATAAAGTCGCAAAGAAATATCAGGTCGAAGACAAAGTAATGGTGAAAAACTTCGATAGCACACCGGGCGTTTCGCAAAAGTTAATACCTCGTTTTAAGGGACCTTACCAAATCGATCGCGTGCTCCGTAACGATCGATATATATTATCGATAAAAGACATCAAAGGGTTTCAATTAACCCAAATTCCGTATAGAGGAACGTGGGAGGCAGCTAACATGCGACCGTGGATACCCGGCTAAAGTAACTCTAAGGTAACTCTAAGACAACTCTAAAAAAATACATTATGAAAGATTTTAACTCTAGGTTTAAGATAAACATTTTTTTAACGCCATGTATGTTATTCAAAAGAAAAATGGAAAAATTTTTTTTTATTTTATGAATGCGCCATTATTGTTTAGCAAGTATAAGCGTTAGTGTTTTGCGAGGCGTAAATGTCTAAAATCATATATGTCTTACAATAATTTAGTTTGTTCAAAAACTGTCATGTTTGAGATCGTAACGACTCGCGAAACAGACGTGACTCAGATAGATCATCTTGCATCAGTCGCATCGTGAAACCACGTTAGATTGCAAGAAAATTTCGACGCACGCATGAAAAATGTTCGCATAATGTCTCGCATCAAATTCGTCGCGTTGATGTTCAACATAGCATGGATCTTTCTAGCATTCGCATTTTGGAAAGTTCGCCGACATTCACTCGGCGAAAACAAAGTCAAGTAAACGAGCTAAGACAAAGGAAAGATCCATGCTATAAACATCGCGTGAAAAACAAGTATCGATATCGGCGGATCATCACGTGCAAACAGTGACGTCAGCACGATGACGTAGGGCTCCGACGGCCAATCACCCTCCCGAAATTCGTAGAAATTTGTCTGGAGGGAGTTTCGCCTCGGAGGTGATATAAAACGACCGCCGCCTCGGCGCGGAATCGATTCTCGCTCGTAGATCACCCGCTAAAGTATATCGTGTACGACCGCTTGCACTTTGCTTCAATCGCTTTTTCGCATTCGCGTAACCGCTCGCCGCTCTTGCCGTGCTAACCATTGTGCGCGCTCACGGCTTTTTCCTTCACTGGAAATATCAAAGACTCTGTAAATAACCTGTACATATTTGAATTTTGGGAACATTATATTCTTTATTTCATTTGTACTTGCTGTCTCTTTACTTGTGGTCGTCTTTTACCTCGCGCTATCTCGCGCAACCGCGCGCTCTCGAACATTTTTGGTCTTTCGAACCGGATCATCGCCGGCAACCGCGAGTTCGGGAGTGCCTCCTACAACAGAAGACAACCATGAGTCTTGACCAGAGCAACATGGTCAGCAGCCAACACGAACTCTTCAAACGCATCTCCAGAGCCGAAGAGAACCTGAAGAAGATGGGGCAAGCGAACATCACCCTCGCCGCCATCGAGACCCGCATTCGCATCCTCGACGACCTGTGGGCAAAATTCGAGAGTCAGCACGACCTGATTCGAAACTGCTACAAGGATTCGAGCCGCTACGTTGAAAGTGAGTACGCCCAATCAGACTTACTCGAGACCGCCGAGATGGCTTACGTGCAGCAGCGTAGCGTCCTGTCCGGCGAGGCGGATCGCCGCACGCCCGCGTAAGCCTCCGCGCCGGTAGAGCACGGTAACGACCGCGCGTTGAAAACCTCGCTGCCCCGTATACAGCTGCCACAGTTTTCGGGTGAATACGAGAAGTGGCCGTCCTTCCGGGACGTCTTTCGGTCGGTCATCAGCGACCAGTCGTCCATTTCGGCAGTCGAGCGGCTGCTTATCTCCGCTCGTGTCTCAAAGGGCCGGCTGAAAATCTAATACAGTCGTTAACGATCACCAGCGAGAATTACGATCGCGCGTGGGCAATTCTCAGTAAACACTACGAGAACAAGAGGGAGTTGATACGCTCCAACTTCGCCACGTTTACCGCCGTGGCGAAGATGAAGACCGCTACCGCCGATGAGCTCAGCCGCGTCCATAACGCTGTCATCTCCGCCGTCAACGCTCAGGAGAGCATAGGAAGACCCATCGACTCTCACGGCATGAATCTCTTCAATCACCTCGTCGTCGAACTGTTCGACCCGCGAACGCGCCTGGAGTGGGAATCCTCCTCGGGAGACTCCTTCGAACCGCCGAGTCACAACACTCTAATCGACTTCATCGCGAAACGGATTTTCACTTTAAACGCCGCGAATCCGAACACTAAACCCGCGAGTGAACCATCACGGTCCGCGAAAACTTACGTCGCGAAGCGTTCCGAGCCTTCGCAGTGTCCGCTCTGCAACGGGGAGCACTCGCTCATGGGATGCCCCGACTTCAAGGCCAAGCCGGCCAGTGACAGAAAGACAGTGGCCGAGACAAACAAGCTATGCTTTAACTGTCTCGGCAACCACCTGGTGGCACGGTGTCAGTCCACCAGGAACTGTATGACGTGTAACTCGCGTCACCACACGATGCTTCACGACGCGTACATTTCCGAGCCGACACCCATCGCTGAGGTCAGCGCGCTTTCCGCCGTCGGAAGAGCCGACGACCGCAAAGCGATCCTCCTCGCGACCGCGCGCGTGATCGTTGCCGATCGTCACGGGAAGCCACACGATGTTCGAGCCCTCATCGACCAAGGCTCCGAAGTGTCGATCGTGTCGGAGTCCCTGGTGCAACGGCTGTACCTACCGCGATCGCGCACCCGAGTGTCAATATTCGGCATTGGTGGCTCACAATCGGGATCCACTCGGGGCAAGGTGTCAATGAGCCTCACGTCGAGGACTACCGGAGCCACACTCACCGCCGTCGCGTTCGTGCTTCCGCGCCCCTCGCTTTACCAGGGCTCCGCGATCACGTGCAGCACCACGTGGCCTCACCTCCAGGGGCTTCCGCTAGTCGACCCGCTCTTCGCCGCCAACGACCCAGTCGAGCTGCTCCTGGGCGCTGAGCTCCTGGAGGATGGTCTCCGCCGAGGCAAACCGCAAACGCCGATCGCGCAGAAGACCATCCTGGGATGGATTCTGTCAGGGGGCTGTGGCGCGACCTCTCTTCTGGGTCACCGCCGCTCACTCCAAGCTCACTCCGCTTTCGTCAGGCTCGCTCTCGAGGAAGAGGAGTGCGAGCAACTCTCCGTGCGCTTCCACGAGCGCACATCCGCTGGCCGGTCCGTCGTCCGACGGCCGGTCTCATCGCCGTCGAAGAACCTCGCCGAAACCCGCAAGCCTGTCGCCGACACGATCGCCGTGCAAACCGAGCTCTGCACGGCGGGCGGGTTTCCGGCGCGCAAGGGGGCCGCTGACCATGAGGACCTTCTTCGCCCGCGCCCGATCATTAAGCTCACTCCCGAGGAAGAGGAGTGCGAGCGACCCGCGCGCACCCACAAGCGCACAACCGCTGGCCGGTACGTCGTCCGACGGCCGGTCTCTTTGCAGCTGACGAGCCTCGCCGAAACCCGCAAGCCCGTCGACGACACGACCGCCGTGCACACCGAAGTGCGCGAACTCTGCACGGCGGGCGGGTTCCCGTTGCGTAAACGGGCCACGAATTCTGACAACACTCTCGTCGGGATCCCTCACAAACGCCGTCGTCACTGCGCACTCAAAATCCGCGGCGTCGCCGACAAATCCGCACTAATCACCATGTTAACGCGACACGCTCGCGACACTTTGAGTCTGTCCTCAGCTCCAATCCTCTGGATCACGGATCATGCATCTCGGCGGAAGACGTTTGTGGCCAACCGGGTGTCACTTAAACGGACTCTTCCCGAGGCACCTTCCTGAACGAGTCAACAAGGCCGACGGCGCTTCCCAGGGAATCGCTTTCAGCAAGCTGATCGGCCATCCCGTGAGACGGACAGGCCCAACGTGGCTACCGGAGAACCGAACCTGGTGGCCGGACGGAAGCGACGGGATTCCTGACGCCGAGCTGCCTGAGCGGAAAGTCGTCGGGCAATCCGCCGTCGAGGGAATCGAAACGGAGTCTTACATCCTCCGTCGATTCTCCTCGCGACACCGTTGCATCTCTGTCCGGCTTCCCGCGTACATTTCTGTTCGTCTTCTCTCGTGTAGTTCTGTCCGTTTGCTCGCGTTATTAAATGTTCTTTATCGCGTTTTCGTGTCAGTTCGCATTCTTTCCCTGCTAAAAATTATCGCGTGAGAATACGTATGACAACACATATGTGATCCTGCATGTGATCTCATATGAGAGTTCTGATTAATTCGCGCACAGCTTCGTGTATGCAATCTCACATGACATTTTGTGCCAAAATCTCATTTCAGCTTCACATGATATCTTTTACGAGACCTCATATATAGATGACCCTCATATGAGATCTTTTATGCGATCTCATTAACCATTTTATATAAAAAAAAAATTATTTTATACAATTAATAAAAACATTGCCAAGTGTAATTATATTAAATTAGAGAATACTTAAATTTTAAAAAAGTTAATGTTTTATTCAAGGTAAAACAAAAATTACAATTTATATAAATCCTTATGTAATACATTTTTCATATTTGCGCGCGTATGTATATATAATTATATACAGAATATCACAGTTTTTTAATAACGCATGTTCTTTCAGAATAATTTCTTAATCCTAGTGAATCTCTAAATTATCAACTTTAGAATAGAATTCAAATCATTGGAATACCCTGATGTTTAATATAACAAAAAATAGTCATGGTCATGTCCAGATTCCAATCAAAAATAAAAAAAACGTAAATCTTACAAAACACTCTACTCGAAATATCGCCTACTCAATTATTAACTTTTAATACCAGAATATATTTGTATATAAATAATTATATATCTTTATTTTTTTTTTATAATTATATAATATTTAATTATTTATTTTTTTATATATATCGTGATGAATTGTACTACTGATGCGCATTTAAATATATTAATAAGTTGGAATGAATACATAATATTAAATATTTTTAACTTTTTCATAGTTCAGTTTGCGTAGATCTCGAATTTTGTAACCAATCTGCTTGTTCATATTTTGTAGAATTTTCTTCTTTTTGGAAGCATTTCCATACATCTCATTGAGATAGTCTTTGAATATTCCTATATAAAAGAAAAACAGTGTTAATAACATCAATAAGTAGTATATATTTTACAATATGGTACATCGAGTAATTACTCTAAAAAGTATTAAAAGAAAAAATAATTAATTTAAAATAAATTAATTCATCTTTTTTCTTTTAATATAATTTAATACAAAAAATAAATTAATTTAAAATAAATTAAAAATAAATAATATAGAAAATATTTTTTTATATTTATTTGACTAGAAATATGTATTTAATCTGGTCTTTAAATGGTCAATAATTAATTTCTTGTTTCAATTATAAATAATTATAGCATACGTACGACGTAAAAGTTTATATTTCGTCGGCGTGAAACGTTTTCTAGGAGATCTATCTTCTATCTCAGTAGTTATTCTTGATTTTTTGAAGCATCAATTTACTAATGTTTCTTTCGTCCAGAGAATTTCCAATAATTCTCTCAGGAATTTCCAATGACCGCGATGTTTCATGTATTCCCAGAATGCTAATTGAATCGTTCGTCCATAGCCAATATATATCTGAAAATTTAATACAAAATAATTCATAAAATAAATTTTTAAATACATATTTCTAGTCAAGTAAATATCAAAAAATATTTTCTATATTATTTATTTTTAAATAACTATACCTCATCGCCTTCGATGTCATATAATTCTCTTCCCTCATTATCTACTGATTCTCGTGTTTCGGATTGAAGTCTATTGTTATACACATCCGCATATTCTTCATCAGAGTCACTTGGTTCAGCTAAAGAAATAATATTACTAAATAGAGTTTGCAGATAAAGCAATAAAATGAAAATGAACCAAGTATTGTAAATTGTCAAGAATAAAAAAAAATTCAACGTTAAATAATAATAATGAGAAAATATGAGAAAATGTTTTGCAACAATTATACTTTAAAACCAACAAAGTTACATTTACTTATATTTTGTTATATCATTTTAAATTTACGTGTTATTAAAGCGCGCATTTAATATTAATAATAAAAACATATAAATTAGTATTTAAAATTAAAAATTAATTTTAGAATATAAATTATACCTCTATTTTTTAGGCGATACAGCGTCCTTCTTCTTATGCTGGTTGTGCGCTTTGGAGTGTTACCATTAACATTCTCTGCCCTCTCTGTACAGAAATATTATTTTAGTTTTTTATTACAATTACGAATCAATATATTTACTATTGACATAATTACTTGGTCTATTTGGTGATGCTCTTAATGACTGATTTTGGTTGCCGCGAGTTTCATTTCTGTCTTCAGGCTGTTGAAGTTCTTCTGATGTGCCTGCTAATTGAGATGATTGCCGAGTGCAAGCTACCTCATTTTTGTCAGAATCCTCCTGTTTGCTGTCAGAAGATGAATATATTTTTCTTGACTGCTGCTTTATTTTTCTTGACTTTTCTTTTGTAATCTGTATAAAATTTTTACAAAATATGTATAATTATTATACACAATACAAAGTATAATAATGATAGTAATGAAGCTTGATCAAATTACTGGTGACATGTAATGATTATTGTTAGAAGTATATTTTCCTGTGCCAGATGCCTGATTTTTTAGACGCCTCCACTTCTGGATCGGTGTCCGACATACTATGCGTACTGTACGATGTACTGAACTCGGATGAGGATAGATTAGAGAGATCCGTATCTTCATTATTGTTATTTTTTGTATATAAGTATTTTCTGTTTTTGAGATACTTCTTTAATTCATTTTGCCCATTTTTCTTTTTTCCTAATTTTTGCAGAGTTTTCTTCGTGATCTGTAATATATTACGTATGAGAATACAAAATATGTAATATTTTTAATACCTCAAATTTGTACTATACACTTTTACCTTGGTTTTTCGTTTTGGTGTTCCATCCCTTTCTATTTGCTTCATTTGCAACTGTTGCAATGCATCACTGCGACGCATTTTTGAAAATTTGTAGCGTCGTCCTTTATTTAATAAATCTTCTTTACCTTGAAAAAGTTTATGTTACTACTAGATTATTCCAATATATTGTTATTAATTTCCTTACTTTGTTAAAGTATATCAAAAATATCTTTTTTAAATTTTACGTTGTATAATTACTTAACATATTCTATCAATAGTAAATAAATGCGAATACTTACTTCCAACACATAAGACTTCACCTGGTGACAAGAAGGAATTATGTTCATCGTCATTACTGTGCCGCTTTATGTAATAGGGTTGGTTGGTACAGTTTTCACGATCAAAATTTTGAATGTCACTAATAGGCACAATTAATACTTTCCTCCTTTCATCAGAATAGAAACGTACCGCAGCACGGAGTGTTTCCATTGTATTTGAAGACATAATCTGTTAATGAAAAATGTCAGCTTTTTTAAAAAAATTTCTATAGCACACAATATGCAAAAACCCTATAGGTTAGGTTATATACTTACGGATTTAATGTATTTTCTGAATTTTTGTTCCGAACTATCGGCGCGCGATCGGCGCGAAGTTGTCGCCGCGGGCGGTGCACTCGCGCCAAAATTCGAGGTCGCCGGGTGTCCCGGGAAACTCGGGACACACACACGCACACAGCGGAGGGGTCGGAGGGGACGCGCAAATCACAACGCGGCCTATCTCTTCGCCGGCCTCCCTCACGAGGACGATTCTCCGCTTCTCGTGGAATATCCGTCGCGCCGCGAGCCCGCGGACCGTCGTTCGAATTTGAGAATCGCGGGGGGCAGCGGGCGGGCGTCGACGACGGCAACGTTGGTGCGCGCCAACGGCGTGACGGGCGGCCCCGGGTACACTCCGACACGGCCGACGATGACTCAAATGAGACACACACTCGCGGAGACGACGGACGACCGAATATCCGTCGCGCCGCGAGCCCGCGGACCGTCGTTCGAATTTGAGAATCGCGGGGGGCAGCGGGCGGGCGTCGACGACGGCAACGTTGGTGCGCGCCAACGGCGTGACGGGCGGCCCCGGGTACACTCCGACACGGCCGACGATGACCCAAATGAGACACACACTCGCGGAGACGACGGATGACCGTGGAGACGTCGCGCGTTGCGTGCGCCGCTGTTCACCACCGTTCACTTACGCACACTCACGCAAGGCCAGAACACGCAAGAGTGCGCAAGAGTGTGAAGACTGCGCGTGAGGCGTGAGTGGCGTGACTGCGCGAGATCGGCCTCCGTCGCGTACGCACACAAGTCACGCGCCCTGTCGGTGTGTCGGGCAACGTCGGGCAATAAGAAAGAGACGGATATATGATTTTCTGTCTCCTTCGTTCTTGCAGAATTCAAGTCGCGCGACGCCTTCCGTAGCTTGCACGCTTTACCCTACGGAAGGCGTCGCGCGACTTGAATTCTGCAAGAGCGAAGGAGACAGAAAATTATATATCCGTCTCTTTCTTATTGCCCGACGTTGCCCGACACACCGACAGGGCGCGTGACTTGTGTGCGTACGCGACGAAGGCCGATCTCGCGCAGTCACGCCACTCACGCCTCACGCGCAGTCTTCACATTCTTGCGTGTTCTGGCCTTGCGTAAGTGTGCGTAAGTGAACGGTGGTGAACAGCGGCGCACGCAACGCGCGACGTCTCCACGGTCATCCGTCGTCTCCGCGAGTGTGTGTCTCATTTGGGTCATCGTCAACCGTGTCGGAGTGTACCCGGGGCCGCCCGTCACGCCGTTGGCGCGCACCAACGTCGTCGTCGTCGTTGTAGTCGTCGACGCCCGCCCGCTGCCCCCCGCGATCCTCAAATTCGAACGACGGTCCGCGGGCTCGCGGCGCGACGGATATTCGGTCGTCCGTCGTCTCCGCGAGTGTGTGTCTCATTTGAGTCATCGTCGGCCGTGTCGGAGTGTACCCGGGGCCGCCCGTCACGCCGTTGGCGCGCACCAACGTCGTCGTCGTCGTTGTAGTCGTCGACGCCCGCCCGCTGCCCCCCGCGATTCTCAAATTCGAACAACGGTCCGCGGGCTCGCGGCGCGACGGATATTCCACGAGGAGCGGAGAATCGTCCTCGTGAGGGAGGCCGGCGAAGAGATAGGCCGCGTTGTGATTTGCGCGTCCCCTCCGACCCTTCCGCTGTGTGCGTGTGTGTGTCCCGAGTTTCCCGGGACACCCGGCGACCTCGAATTTTGGCGCGAGTGCACCGCCCGCGGCGACAACTTCGCGCCGATCGCGCGCCGATAGTTCGGAACAAAAATTCAGAAAATACATTAAATCCGTAAGTATATAACCTAACCTATAGGGTTTTTGCATATTGTGTGCTATAGAAATTTTTTTAAAAAAGCTGACATTTTTTATTAACAGATTGTGTCTTCAAATACAATTGAAACACTCCATGCTGCGGTACGTTTCTATTCTGATGAAAGGAGAAAAGTATTAATTGTGCCTATTAGTGACATTGAACATTTTGATCGTGAAAACTGTACCAACCAACCATATAATACATAAACACAGTAATGACGGCACAGTAATGACGATGAACATAATTCCCCCTTATCACCAGGTGAAGTCTTATGTGTTGGAAGTAAGTATTCGCATTTATTTACTATTGATAGAATATGTTAAGTAATTATACAACTTAAAATTTGAACATTTCAGAAAGATATTTTTGATATACTTTAACAAAGTAAAAAAATTAATAACAATGTATTTGGAATAATTAGTAGTAAACATAAACTTTTTTAAGGTAAAGAAGATTTATTAAATAAAGGACGCTACAAATTTTTGAAAATTCGTCGCAGTGATGCATTGCAACAGTTGCTAATGAAGCAAATAGAAATGGAACACCAAAACAAAAAACCAAGGTAAAAGTGTATAGTGCAAATTTGATGTATTAAAAATATTACATATGTTGTATTCTTACACGTAATATTTTACAGATTACAAAGAAATCGCACAATGGCAAAAAGATTTCCACGAAGTTATAAATATTATTTGCGGTCGTGCAGAGTTGAAGATGTAAGTACCAGAATCATGAGAAGATTGAATTTTAAACCTAAAGTACGGCCAAATAGAATTGTAAGTACCTTATATTTTAAATAATTTTTATTTCAAATAATTTATGCATGCAATTTATGCAATATTTGGACATACATTGTAAGACAAGTCACTTTTAATCACTTTTTAAAAATATAAACTTACAATAAATATTTGATAATGAAAATTATTAATAATAATGTGATTGGATCTGTAAGTGTGTTTATATATGTATACGCTATTCTTATATTTTTTAGACTTGTAAAGATAGTATCGAGGATGTTCAATACGTTGCTGAAAATATGGATATGGGTAACATTAACAAATCACATGAAGATACTGTTACAATGCAAGAGGCTATTATGGAAAACATTAATGAAATAGCGGATACTTCAATCGACGTTAATGAAGCGCAAAATGTTTGCACGGAAAGAGGTGCTGGAACAATAGAAGCTGAAGCATTCAAAATTTGCGAAAAATTAATAACAGAGGATACAAATAATATACAGCTGGACGCAATTGATTTCGATGACGTGTTAAACGTAGAAAATATAAAGGGGAATGATATAAACGTCGCCAGCGATCCTGAGAACAAGGTAATATTGCAGTTCCAAATAGTCGCCGATAAATACTCATAAAGTGTTTACTATCCTTCAGTTTTGTATTTTATTAAACTGATAATTGTTAGATTTATTTATTTTATTTTAATTTAATATATATTACATTTATTTGTGAATGTTGTTTTACATTATAATTTGTGAAATAATTTATTAACTTTTTCATTAAATATTGCAGATGATTTATATAGGAGATCAAGTTTCAGAATGGGATTCGGATTTATTGGTTATATTTAATGATTTAACAGACGACAAAAATGACCATCAACATGATATATGTCGAACACGCACTTTACAAGAGTTTACGTCACATGAAGATTTTCTGAGTGATATTGAAATACCTGTAAACAAATCACGAGGTGAAATATTTTTAATGATTATCGAATACAGTTTAAAATATAAATTATCATTAAATGAAATTATAAGTATGCTGCAACAGATCAATCTTATCTTTTCAAGATTAATATTACCCGATGCACGATGGATAGTCGATAATATTTTAAATCCAAAAGATAAGATAGAATTTCATGGAATTTGTCCCAACTGCTGTAAATATATTGGCAAAATAAATGATGTAGAATCTTGCGTAATTTGTGATGTATGTTCCGAAACCATTAATTTAGAAAATCCATCGTCATCAAATATTTTTGTAATGATTGATCCTACGGAAAATATTAAAATTCTATTGGAAGAAAACGCTGAATATTATGACAACGTCATTAAATTAAGGACATTCAATGGAAAAATAAGAAACATTTTTGATGGAAATATGTACAAGTCATTTATAAAAAAATTACCTGAAAATGATAAACATAATTACGTCACAACCATATTTAATACCGACGGGGCACCGAGATTTGAGAGTTCGAATTACTCGATTTGGCCCATATATTTACAGCTAAATGAAATACCTATTCAAACAAAATTGAATAGGATAATCACCTGTGGTATATGGTTCGGACGAAATAAACCCGAAATGACCGCTTTTTTACATCCATTTACAGAAATGATGACTAAATTAGCAAATCAAGGCATAACATGTAGAATAAACAATGAAGAACGTTTGATTAAAGTATACTCTCTAATTTGTTGTGTGGATTCAGTTGCAAGGGCTCCCATGCAAGGAGTTACATTATTCAATGGGAAGTACGGTTGCAACTGGTGCTTACACCCAGGCGAGTGGTACGAAGGAAGTAATAGGTATCCTATTCTTCAACATACTGTACAAGAGAGAAATATGAAGAATATGATAAAATTTATGATGAAAATTACTGATAAAGAATGTGCCGATGTATATGGATTAAAGTCTATTTCTCCTCTCATAAACTTACCTTATTTTGATGTTTGTAAAGGATTCGTTCCAGATTATATGCACTGCTGCCTTGCTGGTGTTGGAAAACAGATAACAAATAAATTTTTAGAATCGTTGCCAACATCAAAAATAGAAGAACTAAATAAAATTTTACTAAATGTAAAGGTTCCTCACCAACTAGGCCGATTAAGTAGATCCTTTGCCGATATCAGTGACTGGAAAGCTAAAGAGTGGGAGAACTTTATTTTATATTACAGTTTGCCTTTATTCCGATACGCTTTACCGCAACGCTTTGTGAAGTACTGGAGTTTATTTGTTGAAAGCTTGTACACGCTTTTGAAATGTGACATAAGCCTTGATGAACTTAATAAAGCAGATGAAGACTTACACAAGTTCGTATTTTTAACACAAGAATTATTTTCAAAGAAAGCTATGACGTTCAATATACATCAGCTTATTCACATTTCTGAAAGCGTATTAAATTGGGGGCCACTTTGGTCTCATTCAACTTTTCCATTCGAATCCGCGAATAAGGATATACTGCAAGCTATCCATTGTGCAAAAGGTGTAAATCTACAGATTGTTCGCTATGTCCATATGCAACAAACTTTACACACTTTGCGTCATCGCATATATCCACAAGCATCTCCGTTAGTGATAAATTATTGTGAACAGCTAACAGTGAAAAGAATTAAGAAAAGTTGTAAAGTATCATCCATAACTTACCTGGGAGGTGGAAAATTTATAGATGAAAATATTGCACAAAATTTTGGAATGTCTGCAAAATGTACATTAGCTTATCAGAGAGCTATTATAGATGGTTGTCTTGTGTCATCGAAACAAAACAATAAGCGCTCTGACAATAGCTTTGCAATATTAACTGATAATACCTTTATTCGCATACTTGATTTTTTAGTTGACGATGAAAATAATAAAGAAATCACACTCTGTAATATTGTTAATACTTCAAATAGAATCTGTAACTTTCTAAGTATGGTACGTAATATTGGAAATGAAACCATAGCTATACAAACTAAACAAATTGTACAAATTTGTGTTTTTATTGAAATACTTGAAGAATGTTATATAGCAACGCTGCCTAATATTTATCATTATTAAGTTCTTTTTATATTTTCTTTTCCTTGTAAAAATTAAACCATTTTTAATAGTTTGAGGTCAAATATAGCCATTTTATCGCTGGAAACTAGCAATTTTCTATCTATTTATACTACACTGGCTAGTTTCTACTTTAAAAATGGTTTTGTTTCCCATTAGGTATTATATTGTATTATATTATAAGAAATGTATTATATATTATAAGGATTTAAATATAAATTGTAATTTTTATGTTTTTCCTTCAATAAAAAATTAATTTTTTAAAAAAATTTAAGTATTCTCTAATTTAATATAATTACACTTGGCAATGTTTTTATTAATTGTATAAAATAATTTTTTTTTATATAAAATGGTTAATGAGATCACATAAGAGATCTCATATGAGGGTCATATATATATGAGGTCTCGTAAAAGATATCATATGAAGCTGAAATGAGATTTTGGCACAAAATGTCATATGAGATCGCATACACGAAGCTGTGCGCGAATTAATCAGAACTCTCATATGAGATCACATGCAGGATCACATATGTGTTGTCATACGTATTCTCACGCGATAATTTTTAGCAGGGTTATTGTTACCGGCCACACTTTGTCGTTTGTGCCATGGCCATCTGCCACTTAGTCCGTCGTTCACGGTGCACTGCTCACGTTACCTCTCACTGCACTCACGCAACCACGGCAATTCACTCGCGGACTTATTCGCATTTTCGCGACACCCCGTACGCACGAATTCGCGCCCGCGATGATACCCGTGGTCACCACGTGCTCCGCGCGCCGTCGCTCTCCGCCGCCGCGCTGTCGCTCGCGCGAGCCTCGATCCAACGCGGCCATCGAAGATGCCTCGAAGCCGCTGCCGCGACCCCAGCCGCCGCCGACGGATGCGTGAGCTCATCGACACTCGCTGTCACTTTAGTGTCGTATCGGCCTTCCGCCTGTAAATTTTCGCGTTTACGTCACGCATTCGTCTTCATCGGCCCTCTGCCAATGCAAAATTCACGCAACCGCTCATTTTGGACCTCCGCCTTAATTTAAGATTTTGAGCAACACACCTTTTCACTCTTCACATATCACCGAACTCGCGTTACGTATATATCGCGAATATTTATGTGTCTCGCTCGGGATCACCGCACGTTGTGACACTGCGCAGGCGCACCAAGCCGCCGGGGCTCGCCTGCACCATGCGCCGAAATCGCGTTCATGCGAATCGATCGCATATCGATTCTTTCGACCGCGACGTCGGCGTCGGGCGCCTCATCGAGCGAGCCATCGAACACACCGTCTTGTTTCGTCAGGCATGACGAGGCGGGCGGGATGTTTTAGATCGTAACGACTCGCGAAACAGACGTGACTCAGATAGATCATCTTGCATCAGTCGCATCGTGAAACCACGTTAGATTGCAAGAAAATTTCGACGCACGCATGAAAAATGTTCGCATAATGTCTCGCATCAAATTCGTCGCGTTGATGTTCAACATAGCATGGATCTTTCTAGCATTCGCATTTTGGAAAGTTCGCCGACATTCACTCGGCGAAAACAAAGTCAAGTAAACGAGCTAAGACAAAGGAAAAATCCATGCTATAAACATCGCGTGAAAAACAAGTATCGATATCGGCGGATCATCACGTGCAAACAGTGACGTCAGCACGATGACGTAGGGCTCCGACGGCCAATCACCCTCCCGAAATTCGTAGAAATTTGTCTGGAGGGAGTTTCGCCTCGGAGGTGATAAAATGACCGCAGCCTCGGCGCGGGATCGATTCTCGCTCGTAGATCACCCGCTAAAGTATATCGTGTACGACCGCTTGCACTTTGCTTCAACCGCTTTTTCGCATTCGCGTAACCGCTCGCCGCTCTTGCCGTGCTAACCATTGTGCGCGCTCACGGCTTTTTCCTTCACTGGAAATATCAAAGACTCTGTAAATAACCTGTACATATTTGAATTTTGGGAACATTATATTCTTTATTTCATTTGTACTTGCTGTCTCTTTACTTGTGGTCGTCTTTTACCTCGCGCTATCTCGCGCAACCGCGCGCTCTCGAACAGTCATATAATGTACCTTTAAGGGTAGTTTATTTTTGTTTAATTTATATTTTATTATTGTAATCGGGACGATTAATGGTCAGGCTGGCCGAACTATAGCGCTTTAGAAAACACAGTCAAAGTAAACCGCCGACGTTGCGCTGATCCGCATGATTTTGTTTTCCGTTCTTCCCGTCTTTGATTTTTTCCCGACCGAACGCGGCATTGATAGCGCGCAAATTAAACGACGCGACCGCGGCAAAAAGACAATAGTCAAAAGAAGCCGACAGCAAATATAAGGCGCTCCCCAACGATTCTCGAGTCAGTCTTGTTTAGAGCTTGTCCGCAGCCAGACCTCGCGCGGCAGCCGACCACCGACGTACCTAATATGCTCAATAAACGCTATTTTATTAATTATTTCCCGGCCTCTTGTGAAATTTACAATTAGTACGCTCATTACGTTTTATCCTGGAGATGACTTGCGGCTCTCGCCTTATACAACTTAAATGAAAAGTCTTTATCTCGTTAATTTTATTTACGCCGATTAATGGAATGAAAAGCAACTATATTCTCGCGAGAGTCTAACAACTAAATAAACTACTATGTCTGACATTTATTCACGTAACCCCGTTTATTTCCCCGTCACCAATAATAGAAAACTTACATGACTAATTTTAAATTATAATCTACTCATTATTCGGCCGCGACGCCTGCTTACATAATTTAAACCACGCGTATCACCTTATGGGTGAAAGTAACTCTAAAGAAATATCGCGCTTCCGCAGTCGTGACCTCCGGCGTACGTTTATGCCGTGTCCTCCTCTTTCTCGCTGCCCCCGCTAGGACTGAGAGATGGTTCGCTGCCGTATTCTTCGGGCCGCTCGCTAGTCCTTTCCCTATCAATCAGAACGCGTGGGAGTTTGATGAGGAGCCTCGGCTGCTTCGCCTCCTCCTCGGGCCGCGTTGAAGGGTGCGGTTGCACGGTCACACAAAAAATAATTGCGTACGTCCGTACAGATGCGTCAAATGTGCAGAGGCACATAAAACAATAAACCGTCCAAAAAAGAACCGCAACATCCCTGCTAAATGTGCATTGTGCCTTGGCAGTCACACCGCAAATTATAAAGGTCTATAGAGAAATTGAAAAAAGAAGAGAAACCTCAACCACCAATCGCAAACCCAAGGAGGTCAACTAAAAACCTTTCCAAAATGCAAATAAAAATGAAGCAATAGCTCGGATACCACAATCCACACCGCTCAATACACACACATATGCTGGCTCATTAAAAGGAGATGGACAACATAACACGCTGGAAATCCTGATCCACAAACAAGCAGAAAAAATCGACATGCTTGTTAATCAACTCAGCTCCTTATAGGACTTGTAACAACACTAATCTCGAAGCAAAAATAAAATCCCCTCATTAAAGGATTTTTTCTGCAGATATTTGAAGACTGGTGGATAATGGATTTTTTCGTGATTGAGCGCATACACGATTCTCTCTATTTAGATACTAACTTTTTGAATTTGTTACACTTAGGGCCGGTTGTTCCACCTTTCGATAAATCTCGGCTTACTCGACAGATTACTACCTATAGGATAAATCTTACCGGGTAGTTTACCAGCTATTTAGTGAGCGTTGTTCCACGGTTATTAATCCTATACAAATTCTATATTATCATATTCGTTAAATAAATCTGGACGTGGACGAACTGTATATCGCTTGCGAAGCACCACTATATATATTTCTTCATCAGATTCTTCGTTATCATCTTCGTCACCATAAAGAAATTGATTTTCGCATAATCCTGGTTCCATTTTCGATACCGTCCGATACCGTCCGTTCGATAATATCCAAATTCTTTATCGCAAAATATTAATATACAAATGCGTGAAACGTCAGATACACCAGCGCTGCGCATCTCCCGCTGACGGGGTATGATTTCTAATCCCACTACGCATTTATCTTTCAGATAAACTATCTGGTAACTTATCTGATGGATAAAATGTCTGTAGAGCGTTGTTCCATTTCTCGGTAAAACTTAACTTCCTGATAAATGGCCACTATCGACAGATAAATTACACGGTACTTTGGGTACCGTGTAAGACTTATCTGACAGATAAATGCGTAGTGGGATTAGAAATCATACCCGTCAGCGGGAGATGCGCAGCGCTGGTGTATCTGACGTTTCACGCATTTGTATATTAATATTTTGCGATAAAGAATTTGGATATTATCGAACGGACGGTATCGGACGGTATCGAAAATGGAACCAGGATTATGCGAAAATCAATTTCTTTATGGTGACGAAGATGATAACGAAGAATCTGATGAAGAAATATATGTATAGTGGTGCTTCGCAAGCGATATACAGTTCGTCCACGTCCAGATTTATTTAACGAATATGATAATATAGAATTTGTATAGATTAATAACCGTGGAACAACGCTCACTAAATAGCTGGTAAACTACCCGGTAAGATTTATCCTATAAGTAGTAATCTGTCGAGTAAGCCGAGATTTATCGAAAGGTGGAACAACCGGCCCTAAGACTTATTTTGGGGTATGGCAAACTCTTTGGTAATAAAGTTTTTAACAAGGTAGGATTTAAGATTATGCAATATAATTATAATTAAATTATTGTTTGAGAATATTACATATAACATTAACATAATTATTTTTAAGATAATTATGAAGAAGAGGGGTTTTCTTACCGATTTGGCTGAAACTTCACAATTTTGTATATTTTGGTGCGTAAAACATAGATCTGTAAGTTAAAACTGTCGCTGTCAATTTTGGGAAAAATGTTAAGCACTAAATTGATTGTTGCGTGGTTAGGATGTTTGTTATACCATCATGATGTAGACGTACATGATCATGCATAGTGACGTAAAAGTACATGCAATTACAGTACTAGTGCAGTATAATAGTGATCTCTCATAATAGTTTGGCGCCTTTTATTATGTGCTATTATTTGACTTTGTATTTATATAGACTTTTCAATTTACCAATTATTTTCTGCTTTAAAAAAAGCATTGACTCTATTTCTATTATCTTTCTTAACTATATAGTTAAAGAAGATAATGTAAGTAGTTTTACTAGGCGGGTTCAGGCCCGGGGGCTCCGAGGGGAGGTGAGGGAGGGGGGGTATCGGATTTCGCGGGGGGTGAGGGGGAGGGGGAGGAGCGGGGTATCGGGTTACACAAGGATATCGGGTTACACAAGGATATCGGGTTACACAAAAGTATCGGATTTCGCGGGTAGAGGGGGGGGTTGACCTTGACATACCACCGGGATGACTCACCGGGATGAGTCACCGGGATTACTCACCGGGATGACTCACCCGCGCCGCGGGTTCGCGGTCGCGGTCGCGCCGCGGGGTCCGCGTGGGCCGCGGGGGCCGCGTGGAAGGGCCGCGGGGGCCGCGGGGGCCGCGGGGGCCGCGGGGTCCGTCGAGATGCGGGGGCCTCGTTCGCAACAACGCCGCTAGGCGGCGCACAATGGTAAGACTAACTCGATAGGGCACTGCGTAGTAGCGTGTTTTTTTGTCGATAACGCATCGAACCTGTCGGAACATGTTCGTCGTAAACAACATTTTTCTAGGAAAAGGGGGGCGGTTATCGCGTAGACTAAACAATCTATCTACGCAGTACGTGAAAGACAAAGGAAAAAATTACGTCATCGGGACGATGATCGACCCGATAACGCATCGAACCTGTCCAAACATGTTCGTCGTAAACAACATTTTTCTAGGAAAAGGGGGTGTTATCGCGTAGACTAAACAATCGATTATCTCATAGACTAAACAATCAAACCTGTCGGGACACGTTCGACGTAAACAACATTTTTCTAGGAAAAGGGGGGCGGTTATCGCGTAAACTAAACAATCTATCTACGCAGTACGTGAAAGATAAAGGAAAAAATGACGTCATCGGGACGATGATCGACCCGATAACGCATCGAACCTGTCGGAACATGTTCGTCGTAAACAACATATGATAAAAGTTAGGTATAGGGAAGGACATGCACGCAAAAGAAAAATACATCGTTCGTTTTAGGGTGTAAAAAAAACCTGTTTATTTAACTCTTTTTTTACATAATATATCTTACGTGCTAAAAAACTAAAGCTACGAGCTCACAATCGATGAGCTGATTCGTATTGAACGCATCGCTAGCGTATATTGCATTCGACGCTTCTGTGACGTCCTGGGTGATGCGAGGTGGCTCGATCCGGCAGAACGTCTCCGTCGAAATCAATTTTTATGGGTTCTTCTTGCAGTTAAGGAGGTAAAACCCCAGGATAATTAGCTGTTGGTCGGCGATGTAGATTATGGCTCCTTGGATCCGTCGAAGGTAGGTAATTCAATAATCTTTATCTTTCTTTTGATATAATAGAGTATGATATTTATTGTAGAACTTTTACGATACAAGTGGGTTATGTGGGAGGATGGAACAAGTATAAGATATGTGACCTTTCTTGGCTCGTTCCACACTCTCCGTCGAGAGGGTGAAAGATTCTGCTTTTAAACAATTTTGGAAACGGTAGTGGGAGGTGACCGCACCTCGTTACAATGAGTCATAAGGCGTTGTCTAGCGGATGTGAGTCTACTTCTAGGGGTGTGGCTCACTTGTCAGCAATGAGTCATAAGGTGGTATCTTGAAATTCATTACCTTATATGGTCATGCGTTGCGTTCTGCTTCGACATGTCCATATATGGTCTATGCGAAGACTAGATTCACTCGAATGAGTCATACAGGTGACTCATCTGAATTCTATTTTATTCTCTAGTCTAGCAGCGATTTGTATTGAGAGCGATACCTACTTTCATTATGAAATTTCAATATGACTTTTATCAAAAAGGAAAATAAGAAATCTTTAATATTTTAATTTTAAAATATGCAAATATATGTTGAATATTATTTAAGTTTCTTTAGACATACTTTACATAGGGTAGAATAATTCAATAGTACAATTAAAGTCATTATTAGTATGTCTAAAGTATAAAAGATATTGCTCTCTTCGTCTAACAGTTAATATGATATATCTGACTCTCTCTTTCTCTCTTTCAGATCGTACAATACTCGCATCTCGCTCGGATTCGCGTTCCTTATGCTACGCATATACAATTCTATCTTTTCAGGTTCGTGAGTGGCGCTTCAGTGTTTGACGCTCGAGACTTATATTAATTTTAGTAATGTGAATAGGAGAGGCAATTAGAGCCAAGCGCGGTAATCAAAGCGCAAACAATTTGTAAAAATAAATATATATATATTAACGTACGTTTCGACACATTATTCGTGTCCTCTTCAGCGTTAAAAGTTACATATACGAAGATTAACAAAAAGATAATAAAAAGAAGTCGTGTACAAGGCGTAGTCAATAGACGAACAAAGCATAAAAGACGCAGTCAAAATTAAAAAACAAGGATTGAAATCCTATGGATGTACCGTTGTCGAAAACACAGAAATTAATTTATTTTATTAATTAATTTTAGTAAATATATAGCGGCGGTAATAATGATTCTAATATCATGTTAATAATATACCGTGCAGGTAGAAATAGTCAGCATTCTCATTAGTACAGGAAATCAATGAAATTAAATTGTTCATATATATATATATAATAAGATTTTTATTATTTTTATATCTCGCGAATGGTTGGGAATTTGATAGGAGTGCATAGGAAACATATTGTAGGACTTTCACTAAAGTATAATATAGTATTGGAAAATTTTATTGTTGATATATGTATTTGTTAATAACAAATTATTAATTAAATAAATTGGTACTCTTTAATTCGCGTATTGATATTGTTATGTTCTTTTTATTTAAGAGGTTTTGAATTTCTAATATCATTTTGTTTATGAACATTCGTTATTTTATTGTTATAAATATTTCGTAAATAAACAATTGCAGAAATAAAAGTTATTATCATTTTTCGTAGGTGTACTGATGCAGAGTTTACGTGCGCGGTCAGAATTCGTGTTTACCCGGACGAGTTTTCATCCACATAATTGTTTCATTTTTATTTTAATTTATTAAGAGTCTATAGGGCTATCCTTGTCTTACTCTCTGTGAACTGGTATTAAGCTATCCTCGTCTTTCATGGGCGAATATTCAATTTTTAATCTTGTTTATTAGTTTAATTAATTTAAATAAAAAATCGGCGTTAACGTTACTGGTGTTTAGGAGTATGAGAGATTCCATTTTTATCATAATAATTAAGTGTCAAAATTTTCGTTCAGAAATGAAATTTTCTAGTCTTAAAATGTATAAAAGACTAAAATATTAATGTAAAAGTGATTTGGTCTTTGTAAGTCTAAAGGGTAGGAAATTCAAAATGGCGGACGTGAAACTTTAATAATTTATAACTCGAGAACGGTAAGAGATAAAAAAATGGGGTTTCTTTTGTTGTATTCAGACAATTAAGGACATTATTTTAGGTTGTTTAAAATTTCTGTGTTTTATGGATTTCCGTAATTTTTAATTATATCTCGGAATTAAGAAGAGATATGATGTGGGGTTTTTGTGAGGTTACTTGACATGCTCTGCTGAGTGTCTGCAGTGATTTTATATCATCTTTAATAATAATTTTATGATAAACTTTATTGTTAATTAGTTTATTTTGAGAGATACAATAATGGTTTATAACCAAAAGTTGTTTGACTTTTTGTGATAGTTCCAATAGTCACACTAACTAGGTCTGTTAATAATATAATTTAATTGTTTATAACAATCATGTTTGAGAAATGCTAGTAAGATAATTATTATTTTAGCGTGATAATATTCTTTGGGCACAAAAGGTTATGTTCTTATGAATAATCTGTTTTTAATTTATTTATTTATATTTTATTTTAATTTTCTGAGTTTATTCTTATGGATTATGCATTTATTCATGTGTTAAATTGAATTTATATTGCATAAAGAATCTCATAAGGCTTGTAATATTAATTTACGATCAAGTTTAGTGATTCTGGGGAGTTTTAACAAGCAATTGTCCAAAAGTTTATAGTGTGATTCATGAAAATGGGGCTTAAGCTTGAAAGGGTACCTTAAGGCGGCCATGTTCTCTAGGCTTGTGTCTACTACTTTAAGAACGCGTGTTCGCATCAGCTGAGTGATTGTTGTGACAGTTAATTTAAAGAGTGATTGTAATATTATAATATTGTTTTCAGATGCTGGGGACTTCTAGCAATAAAGGTAGAGAATCGAAAAATTTATGCGGGTGGAATATAGCGGTGATTATACCGTCAGACGTGACACTTCCCTGGGATCCGTCACGGTGGACGCGATATCGGAGAACTGCGCAAATTTTGCATCGACCGCCGCAAGGATTCTGACCAAACGATCGAATCTCGCTTCAATGCACCGATCGAAATCGAACATACGATGCAGCGTCGATTCGGTCATCATCAAGCGTACGTTTACAGATTCAAGACGTATGAGTTTGACGTTATTAACCGACGTACAAACTCTCACCGTTAGCGGTCCAACGTTTATAAAACTATGGGCATCTTTGAAGTCGTTGCGAAAGAAATTCTGAATATTTCGTCGTTGCTCGTAGAGTGCCTTCCACGTTTCGAGAGACAACAGCAGTTCCTTTCCTCGATGATCTCCAACGGCAATCTCCACATAGCTCGGTGGGCCCACGTTGATACCAATTTCGAGGAATTTGTATCCCGTAGCTGTCAGCGCGTATCGTCTGCTGAGTATGCGAACCGCGCGACGGTCCCCCGAAATGCTGGATAAAAGAAATGAAATTAGTTTTTTTATTTTTATAAGTATTACAATATGCAAAGATATAAAAACTGGGGGAGACTCTATATGTTAATTTTCTCTCAAACGAAACTTACCTATCATATCTGGCCTCATACGTTTGAGTTTCAACGTTGTGAATCGGCACGTAATAATTCACGGCATTCACGCGTTTTGCACCGTTGTTGCTGCTGCTGCTGTTGCATCCTTCAAAGGAGAACATTTTTCGCTCTCTAGGCTCTGAGAAGTTGTCCGTCAGTACAAGCGATCGCGACAAGCCTGCTCATATGAAATTACTCGAGTATACGCGACAACTCCAAAAAGTAATAATGTGGTGGTGAGGGAAGGGGGAGCGGGAGGGGGAATTAATGTTTATAGAACTGCGCAGTGGATTTTTTTTAGGAGAGAGGGAAGTAAAACCTACTCTAACGGTGATGATGGGGGAGGGGAGGAGGAGTAAGAAAGAAAACATAAAAAAGTTATATATAATATATTTATTAAAAAAAGATCGCAAATCTTTATGGCGTCGCGCGCGACCACCAATTAAATAGTTTTATTACATTTTGTAACGCGCAATTCTTTTCATGTTTTCCGCATCGCATAGTATTGGTGTCATCTAATTTATTCAAAGATTCGATATCTTCGTAATGCGCGTCCAGAGTCTCGACGATTAGGTTTTTTCGCGCATAATTCTCCAGCAGATCCACCAGCCATTCTCGTTTCTGGCATCCCTTGACGTACACGAGAGTCGGCATCTCGTCGTCATCGTCTTCTTCTTCTTCTTCTTCTTCTTCCATACCAAGCACGGCCGACGTAATCAGGCGTTTCACCATGCTGTACGGCACGTTTCCGTCTTCCCATCGTAATCCATGGTGATTGCGAATCAACCAGGTAGCGCACGATTTGTCCGATTTTGTGAGGAGATTCCACGGCATGGGGTACGTAAAGATATGATGCGTCAGAACGCAGCCTTTTCTCAGCACCGCCACCTCCTTCACGACAAATTTCATCCCGACGAGGAATCCTTGCAGGTCCACGAACGTTGGTACGGACATGACGAGATTTCTTTATCTCTCTATCTCCCTCGTCGATGCGTCAATCGAGAGGAATGACGCGCAACTCTGCAAACCGTCTCGCGACACTCTGATTTATACTTCCCCCTCCCTCCCTCCCTTGCCCCTCTAAATAATTGTATCGGAGACTGATGGAAAGAGAGAGAGAGAGAAAATAATATTCACGTCGACGTTGCCGCGAACACTCAGACTATTTTGCGCACCACGTTCGTCAACGGGTTGTACTCAATCACGCGGTCGTGTATGATGAGACAGTACGCGGAGGTATTCGGCGGTACGTTCTCCATGCAGTCGAATTCTATTCTGACATCCACGGTGGCGTTTTTGACGGATTCGTTTTGGCGGGAGCAATCGATGATCACGAACGGGCCGTTACGTAGAAAAGTCGAGACGGTGAGACTCGGCTCGAGATATTCGTATCCGTAGTAGCCCTTGCAGAAACGCGCATACATATCGTACAGAATCGCCCATTTGTGATTGCCAAAGTCCAAATTCAGATCGTCGTACGGATAAACTTCCGAGTTTAGATAGAGTTTCACGTTGGTCAAGTTGCAGTCGTCGAATCGGCTTGTGTCGGCGGACATGACATTCTTCCGACCCGTCTGCAGAGCGAAGACGTATCGCGGTTTCTCGAGCTGAGTCGCGGTTTTAATAGCCCACGAGTGCTTGGTCGTGTTCTGCAACAGGGGATACTCGTACAGATCCCACGAACGGAAACCTATACTCAGATATCGTCCGTCTTCCAAGGCGCGCAGCATCGACAGCTTGTTGATCTCGTTCAATACCACGTGAGGCATTCGCCATTGTATCTTGAGTATTTTGATAGTAGGCTCCAACGCGAGACTTCCCACTAGGGAATTGTTGTCGTTGCGCGCTCGTATCAAGATCAATTCGTGACGAGCGTTGATCACCACGCGTTTGTAATCCTCGTAAAATCCCAGTAACAAGTTGAGCGGTACGCAGAAATTGAAATATCCGTTCGGATTATTATGTGGTTCTTAGCCCGCGTTTCGCAGGATCACGCTTCTGTCGGACGATACCGTAACGTAGTTCTTGAGCGTGCTGGTTATTCCTACGTTTTTGCAACGATCAATCTCTATACCGTCGAGCTCGTATCGAATCTCATCGAACATAAACGCGACGCAATTAGTACCCAATACCACATTATCGACTTGGTCGGCTGCTCTGGTCACCGTCAATGTTCCTTCGATGTAGAGAAAACTTTCGCACGGCAACGTATACAGATCCTGCTGTTGTATGGGTATTCGTATCTCGTCGCTATAATCAAACGTTGTGTTAGCGTACGGGTTGTACGTGTGAGTCTCGATCTTGACGATGCGATCGTCAAAGACCGGCTCGCTTCCGATGTTGAGAATTTCAATCATCGTTCAGATGTTTCGCACCGCGAATCTCAGAGATTGTAAAAATTTAACGTTTGACGCGTTGAGCTTCTTTCTCGTCGCTTGTTTAACGCCACCGAATGTCGACTTGACGATATCGTCGATCGGTGCAGCCGTAAAGATATTACTGTTATCTGTCGCGTGCTCCGAGTCGTTCAACACTAGCATCTCATGTGTCGCGCGTACACTCACGCTCACGCATACACTGGCGCGTTATCGCTCTCGTCGTCGTACGTGCAATCTGACGGTGATCTCTTCTCCGCGAAAATCGAGCAATCGTCCGTCTTGATCAGCGACGCGTATCGTTAGATTTGTAACGCTCCGCGCGATGATCGGTAGATAAATGATCTGTGTGCGCCGGCGTTTCCGATATCTTATATCCCGGTGGTACGCTCGGTGAAAATTCGTGTATTGTATGAACACGTTTGCCGTTGCTGTACGCACCCGCGGTCACGTTACACTCCACGCGGATAATGTTTACGTTGATAATATTAATCGGTGCGTCCGATTCGTGCCACTGTCCCGGCTGCAATATACGCGTCGACGAGAATCCCAGCAGCGATCCGACGTTGTTCGGTTTGTTAAAATTCACTCTGAAAGCGCACTTGATCTCACTCTTTATCGTATTGTAATTTGCGCGAAGCACTATCGGGTATTCCGCGACCTCGTCTTCGTGCCGTTCGCGCGAACGGTCTCCTCTCGCGCGATATCCGCGATCGACGTACGACGATCGTCGTCGGAACGAACCACGCGTCGCGGACGTTTACGTTAAATTTCACGTTTCAAAAACTCGTGTATGGCTCGTATCTCGTACGATCCCTCGGGAATCGTAATTTCCGTGTCATCCTCGTCGAAATAAAATTTATTATTCGAAGAATTCACGTTCGGAATCGTGTGATAAGTCTCGAAACACGTTAGACCGAGCTCGTAGTCACCGTCGCTCAGATCCACGGCGGGAAAATAATGCTCCGCGAGGATGCTACTCTTCCCGGTCAGCGTAAACGTTATAGACATATCGGCGGAAGCTGGTCGACGAACACTGAGTCTCCGCACGGCGCGTCGTCAGGTTTTAAATTAGCGCCGATCGTCATCGATCGTCCGGAGAAATTGCAAGCACAACTGGCCACAGATGCTCTGATCGTAGCGCTGATAAGACGTGTGATTGTACTCAATTTTCGTCACACTCGGTCCGAAATATTGCACCAGTTCTTTCGGTGGTCGAAGATTGCCGAAACTGTCGAAATATACGACTCAATCTCCCCTCTTGGCGTACGCTACCCAATGAGTACCGGGGCCGGCTGCATCGTCCAAATTCACGATACCGCTCTCGTTTCGACGTACACCATCGACGATCGGTAACGAATCACGCATGAAAACACCTCTGAAGAACGGTACGCGCATTCGCCTTGCCAGTCGACTCAATTGTACGTTAGTCGTAACACCCGTGGGCATATTTAACGTCTTCTTTGATGTTTTTTTTTTAATCTTCAACGCTACTCCTCGCCCGCGTTTGTGCGGGCCGAGATACAGTCCCTGTCCATATTTGTACGGAGCGAGATAAAGTCCGCGACCTTCCATGGCGCGATTGTGACGTTGCGTCTCTTCCAGCTGACGTCGCGCGGCTTTGCTAGCGTTCATCGCCGTTGTAATTCCGGCCGCTCCGCCGGCCAGAGAACCGAGAACTCCCAACAACGGTAGAATCGGCAATACGCCGCCTCGTTTCGCTGCCGAAAGTATCCGTTTTTTTGAATCCGCTCTTTTCTTCATCTTCATCTTCGTCTGGGTCTTCGCCTTCGTCTTCGCCTTTATTTTCAAACCCATTCCGAGCTTCGTCTTAGCCTTCATGGCCGCCCAGACGGCTGTAGCGGCAGCTCTCTCTCCGAGAGTCGAATCTCTCGCGATGACGCGTCCCAACGCTCTCTCGGCGAGTATCTCGTCCGCCGCGTGTCTCTCGGTGAGGCCTTTGTTACGCGAATAGTCTATGTCGTGCTCGCGACACGCCGCGTCCAATGGATTTACACCCGGATCACCTCTAGCCAATCGTTCTCGCAAACGAGTTCCCAGACCGCAATACTGATAGCCGGGAATGTGCAGTTCGAACGTAAGTGCACCTATCGCGCGATTAAACAGGCCTCTACCTGTTTTTATTTTTTTCGTTGACATTCGCCGCAATCCTTTATCATTGGCGCGGGACCGTCGATGTGCGTTCGCTGCCACGGTTGATTGTAATGTGCGTCACAGCGACGATAGGTCTGAACCTCCAAATCCGCCTTTATATGCTGCGGAAGCTTGTCCCACACATAGTAGACGTGATCACCGCACACTTGCAATAGAACGGCTTTCGGCACGAATTGCAGCTGTTCGGCGCTAAAATCGCGAATGTCCGAAGGTCTCGACAGCAGGACGAACATCTTTGCGACTGAGCGATTCGCGGTGTCGCGCACCTATAAATAGACGTTCGAACGAGAAAGTTCGATTCAGTTGTACAAAGTGTGAGGAAAAAAATGAGATTCGTGCGGCAATTTTTAGCGATTCGCGTGACGAATTGCGACGACAGATCACGGTCGATGGAGGGCAACGCGGATAGGCGTAGACACGGTACGATGCTGCCGGCTACTATACGCGCGATCATTTGCGGTCCCTCGAATTGCGGTAAAACCAACGTGCTGATAAGTTTGCTGGAAAGTCCGCACGGTGTACGTTTCGAGAACGTGTACGTGTACTCGAAATCGCTGCAACAACCGAAATACCGATATCTGGAGAATTTATTGACATCAATCGACGAAATCGGCTACTACACCTTCTCCAATAACAGTGACGTCATTCCACCGAGCGACGCGTGTCCGAACTCGATATTCGTCTTCGACGACGTGGCGTGCGATAAGCAAGACACTGTGAGAGAGTATTTCTCGATGGGCAGGCACTCGAACGTCGACTGGTTTTATCTCTGTCAGACGTACGCGAGAATACCTAAACATCTGATACGCGACAACGCGAATCTGCTGATCCTGTTCAAACAGGATGGTACTAATTTGAAACACGTGTACAACGATCACGTAAATACCGACATGTCGTACGATGAATTTTGCTCGTTGTGCCACGATTGTTGGCAATGCAAGTACGGATTCGTAGTAATAGACAAGGACAGCGCACTTTCAAACGGTCGATACAGAAAAGGATTTAACGTGTTCGCGATACCGCAAAAGCGGTCAGTCGTCGCCGATACGTCGTCGAAGGTGAAACAACGTTAGTATTACGGAGAAAGAGATCGACACTCTGCTTTGTCCCCCCCCCCCCACGATGGCTGCGATCGACGGGAGCGAGACGATTCGCGAACGCGAGAAGATTGTGAAAGATATTGCGAAAACGAGTAATTTGATTCGCAAGAAACTTCGCGCTTTGAAGACCGGTAAGATCGAGAAGGACATTGAGTTGGACACGCACTTTAAACCTCTCATCGAGCCGTTGAAAAAGATCGTCGACAACTCGAGCTTGATCGCGGTGAAAAAAGAGGAGCCGACGGAGAGCGACGCTGACGTGAAAATCGAACCGCTATCCGTTCAACAGCGCGAGGAGGAGGTGGAGGATGCTACACCGAAGAGAAAGAAGAAACGATTAGACTCCAGGTCGGATCTGTCATCGACACCGCGTAAATCTAATCAATCGATTGTACTACCGATAACCTCTACACCGATAACCTCTACACCGATAACCTCTACACCGATAACCTCTACACCGACGCTAACCGTGCAAAGTACAAGTCCCGAGTTTCTCAAAATCGTGGATGTTATCGAAACCACGGACGACTCGATCGGGACGACCGTTAAAAAGCGGTTGCAAACGTCGAAGGATCGAGAATGGTTTATAGAATCGGTGCAAGATCACTTGGGTTCCCTGAGCCGAATTTACATCGCGTCTGCTTTGAGCGCCTATCCAACGATAGACACCACATACGGCGTTTATCTCGGCAAGAATGAATTGATGCTTGGTAATAAACGTTTTGACGTGGATAAAGCGGATAACATTTATATCGACGGCGTACAATACGCCGGCACACCCGGTATTTACGTGTTGATCTTCAAGAAAATACCCGATTACGATATCTACACGGAGGACGATATGCAAAAGTACAGGAGCATACTGTTGGCAACGAGTGCTCATAAATACAAGCACGATCCTCACAAACCACGAAAGGGCAACGTGGGATACTAGTACACACAGGTAATCGCACCGTTGATGTCGACCGAATCCAAGAAGAAAAAATCCGGAAAGGGATTAATCGCGCCTCGCGCGATGACGCTAACCGACAATAAGATCGACTACGTGCACTGGGACGACCCCAACGAGCTGGTGGATCGTCTGCGATTGCTCGACGCTTCGCGTCAAGCTGGCAACAATGCCCACGACAATGAGATCATGTCGATCATCGAGGAACTTCGCGAGGCTGGGCTTATTATAAATTAAACGGTGCGACAGCGATCCGTTCAATCGGTGTCGAAATGCCGATCAATAAATTTGGATTGTTCGAGCAGCGCGAAGACGCAACGAATACCATTTCCTATCATTATCGGTGGAACGGATTAGTGAGAAATTTCGTGCGCGACAACGCTCTCTGTCGCGCCGCCACGGACTTTGATGCAAGATCGCGCAAGATTCGTCGCGTAGCGCAACCTGAGACTGACGGTGACGCTGTTAACAAAATATACGTTGATCAGTGCTTTAAACGATTGGAAACGGCTAATGAAGGATGAAGAAACGGTTCAGCAGAAACGACTATCGAACGGCGACGAGTGAAGAGAAGCAACGGTTAATTAACGACGGTGACGAACAGCAACAAACGATTCGAGAACAGTTGTCTGACGGCTGTCGAGCGGTTCAAGAACGGTTGTCGGACGGTTGTCGAACGGTTCAAAAACAGGTTAGGAACGATTACGAGCGGTTTAGAAACAGCTGTGAACTACGCGGAGACAGGAAAGGCTACAAACGGCTAAAGAACGTCGACGACGACGACGACGATGAGTGACAAGAAACAGTTAACTGACAACAACGAACGACAACGAACGGTTCGAGAACGGCTCGAAATCGTTTCTGAGCGGTTCAGAAACAGCGATGAACGATGCAGAAACATAAACAGAAACGGTTACGTACAGCCAAAGAACGACGACCGACAGCCAACGAAACGCTAACCGAACATGAGACCGTTAAAATCGACCGATGTGGATAAAAATATCGAAAAGCGACGGTTGGTGGACGAATTGCACGCACCGGCGAGAAGAAATTTTCCCCGCAGACACGTCATAGTGCGAGGGTACGACGACCTGTGGCAGGCTGATATCATCGAGATGCGTCCGTACTCGCGTTTCAACGGAGGCTACCACTACATACTCACCGTCATCGATGTGTTGAGCAAGTACGCCTGAGCCGTGCCGCTCAAGGGTAAAAGCGGCAGCGAGACAGCTGACGCAATCGCTGAGATAATTCGAGATAGCGGGAGGTGCCCTAGTAATCTACAAACCGACATGGGGAAGGAATTTTACAACACCGACGTGCAACGTCTCGTGAGAAAACACGGTATAAATCATTATTCCACGTATTCGGTGATGAAGGCGTCGGTCGTCGAGCGATTCAATTGCACGTTAAAAAACAACATGTGGAAAATGTTTACGCTCAATGGAACTTACAAGTGGTTTGACGCGTTATCACGAGACGTGTCGGATTACAACGCGCGCAAGCATCGAACGATCGGCATGCGACCCGTCGACGTTACCCCCGCGATCGCCGAAAGACTCTTGGCTACGGTGTACAGCGCGATAAAGATCGCGGGTCTGGCAAAGTTTAAAACGGGCGACTCGGTACGCGTCAGCAAATACAAGACAATTTTCGAGAAGGGTTACACGCCGAATTGGACCACCGAGGTGTTTAAGATCGTTAAAGTGCAGCATACCAATCCCGTAACCTACCTACTCGAGGACTATCGTGGAAAATCCGTCGCTGGAGCGTTCTACGAGTACGAGTTGCATCGCGCGACTTATCCTGACGTGTATCTCGTGGAGAAAGTACTGCGCAGGAGGGGCGACGAGGTTTACGTGAAATGGCTGGGATTCGATGGATCACACAACTCATGGATACACAAGGACAATGTGATTTAATTCGTTCAAACTGTATTTTATTCTTAATATAAAAAATGATACATGTAAAGTGTTTGAAATATGTTATACATATACAGTATATAATAAAAAATATTAAATACTAAATACATGTGCGATATCTTTATTAATATCCCTTCTCATATATAATACGATATTTACTCGAGGACTATTTCTTACATACATACATATATGTTATACTACATACATTACATACATACATATATATGCATACATACATTATATTACATATACTACATACATACATTTATATGTTATACTACATAGATATATATACATACATACATACATACATTATATTACATTATATACATTACGTTATATTCGGTAATGTCCCCACGGCAACGTATCGGTCGAATCCGGAACAATATATCGCTTATCGTCGTACGGACTCAGAGCGATTTTCGTCTCGCTAATAGTGTACACTTCGTGCATTTTCGATCTTATGCACGACTGTGGTCGAGTCATTTCGATCTCATCGTTCAGACATCGCGTGTAGTCGTCGAATGTGATGGTGCGCGCGATGACGTTGCTTTTGACACCTTTCGCTTTTTTACAATCTTTTTTGCCATCGACTCGTAAGGCGTACATTTTCGCCCTAAGTCCAACGAATTCGGTCATAATGACCCCGTTGTTTTCATCCTTCATCAGGCTCGGCACTTTTTTATTGACGAGAGGCATATCATAAGCGTTATCTACCGCATAGTCACTTGTGTCGAACCTGACTATATCATGTTTCATGTTCTCGTACGCGTCGTCGCACTTGATATGATAAATCAAACTATCCGTGTCGGTATACATGATTCTACACGAGTCGCGGTACAGGGGAGACATGTATTCGTGGTGAAATTCGTACAGGCACACCTTCGACAAGTCGAGGATGCACATGCCGACATAGATCGGTTTGTCGAATTTCACCTCGAGTTTGCGCAGTTCGATGGCTACCAGATTTTCTGAAAACACGCTACTGCTGTGGAAATTCGGTCGCGCGATCATTGCCTCCGCGCCGTATCTACCCTTCCACGTCGTCACTAATTTTACATCGACGTGGTTTCGTACATTCTCCATTGTTTTCCCAAAAACAGCGTTATTCATTAATTTATATAATGTTTTTTCGAACTCATTTTTGGCTTGTGTCCTGAATTTTGTATTGAGTTCGATGTAAGAGCGGAGCCACTCAGATTGAGCAAATTGTAATACGCGATGTATTTTAGTGACGCGAAGGCCATGGCGCATGCACTGTTGCAAATTGCGATAATGAATAACATAACGCTCCTTATCGTGCAGCGTGGCGAGAAGTTTGTCCTGCTGTTTGCCGGGCGGTTTATCGTGCATCGGACAGAACGGTAGGTCAGCGTGCGCGTCATGTTTATCCTGCGGATACTCGAGATCGACCTCGAGAATATAGCCCGTAGGCGAATCCAAAGCGATCGCGTTAACGTCGAAATTTGACGCGTCTTCGACCCATCGAAACTCCGCGTAGGGCAGTGGCTTACACATCGCCCAGTCGTATAAGTTGTTGACATCGAAGTACATTAGGTACAACGACGGTTTCGATGAATCGTACGACTCCATATACTTGTTGTTGGCCTTCGCGTATCTGCCGGAACATTGACTCAGGCCGCCGCGTATACCACGTTCGATAAACATGACCATGTCAACGTCGGTCAACAGTTCAAAATTGATACACGTATGTTTCAACATGGCGTTCCACGTAAAGCCTGGTAAAGTGTAGTAGTACGCGGGATCAAGTCCGTAACTCGCGACGCAGCTGTCGCGGAAATTTTCAAACACGTCGGCCAACAGCAAGACATCGGTTTTCAGATATAGATCGCTGTATTCGCCCAGGGTTCGAACGGAGAATCGCTGCCATACGTTCGCGGCGTGCGCGTAATCGCTCTCGGATACGGTGTCACCGGTCAAGGAACTGTAAAATGAATCGCGCGGCGGTAAACACGTATCCTCCAGCTTTTTGACGCTGTCCACGTATTCGTATGGAAAGACACCTTTTCGCGTCAATAATTTGAAATCGTTGTCGGATAACGTGGAAAATTTTGAACGTATAATTTTTAATTTATTATTATCTAGGAAGGATGCCAATTTTGCGAGACTCGCGCTAAGAAATTTATATGAGTCGATAAATCTTAACTGTATATCGTTTCGCGAATCAGATTTTTCCGCGGTGTCTTTCACGTGTTTAGTAAATGAGATGTACTTTTCCTTTGTTATAGGCAGTACATCGATCTTGCCTTCGAACGCGGCAGCTATCTCCTTGATAATAAAGTGTGCGTCATAGCCCGACAGATTGTGAAATATTACTGGGATGAAGTGAGAATCCTTATAATTCAGATTGCACGTCGAGTGTGCTGGACCTCTGTACCGCCCGGTCAGGTGGCAATGATCGCGCACTTTATTATCATCAGGCGCGAACTGTTGTTCGCATATATGACATTTCGTCGCGCTGTGAAATGTCTCCCACTCGTCTCGCGTTAGGTCTACCATGCATACAATGTCGGACAAGATGTTCTTTACGCGATGCGCCAATCCGTTGAGTTCCTCGACGAACCACGCGACACAGTCGTTATCGCGACGAAATCGATACGTCGATAACGTTTCGTCGTACGAACACTGTACGTAGTATGCTATACTACATACCCGATGATGTTGATAGGCGTATGACGCGTGTTCCGTATCCGGTTGTGTCTTCTGCAGCACGCACTCCAGATCGGCGTACACCACGAAGGGAAGTCGCTCTTTCCTGCTGTGGTTCTTGAAGCTGAGCCACTTGTTGTCCTCGCTCGGTAGTCGGATTGCGCATTTGTTTACCTTTCGACATTCCACGGTGTGGGCTTCCAATTTCATGCTCGAACTAAAGTAGTGAAGACATCTGCAAAAAAGAAACACAAATATTATAAATTTTTTTACAAAAAATATAAAATGATATATACAGGGTGAATTTTAATGGATGTCCCATCCTTTTACCATCAATACTTCATCGAGCATCCTTTTTTTGATAAAGAGCACTTCACTTATATAGAATAATTGTTAAACTTTACGTCTTCGTTACAAAATGGAAAATTTTTTTATATATATAGAAAGAAAATTGAGACAAATTGGCAGATGACAATTGGAATGGGACATCCATTAAAATTCACCCTGTATATTATTAAAAAAGTACAGGTACTTACCGATCGCAAAAAAATTTTTTGTTCTTTTTTTTGCTCAATTGCGAGCTCACGAGACGGGATAGATGTTTAATCCACGCGAAATGTCCAACATTGTCGTCTCGTGGGTCCTGCATGTACAGCAGATTCACATGTTTTTTATCACTCGTGCGGTCGGTAAGCCGGGAGAACGTTTGAAGTCTTCTGTCCCTCGATGATATAGACATTGACGGATATATCGGTGAGTCGTTCGAACTATTTAATTTGACTCAACGTCATTGGAAACTCAATGGTTTGTAAATTCAGTACCCTTGAATAATGCGGGTATGATGATTCCCGTTCTGGATGTCTTTCGGCTGGATGCAAGCAGCCGTCACGGCCCACGCAAAACACGCATTGTCCATTGATCGCACATTGATCACCGCGTGCTTCACTTTAATGTCTTTAGGCAATTCCAAGTGACACCCCGCGCGCAAAGGATTGTACTTGTTGACGCTCACCGTCAAATTGAGGATTCGAGTCAACGCCCAACCACTGTCGCGTTCCTGGAACTCCTCGAGTTTCGCTAATGTGGGCTCGATAACATGTAGCTCGTACCACTCGCGCAAGTGCGATGTATCACAGAGTTCTATGTTATTTGTACATATACTCTTATTAGCACGTTTATCACCCGCCACAAACTCCCCGTTGAACGCGGTGTTCGCTTTGACACAGTTATGTGTTTTTATAATGTCTCGCACTCGCTTGCACACGACGCTGCAGGCGTCTTCCAAAAATTGTCGCGGTTCTATATGGTCTGTATTAATTACCGCACCGGTCATTATACGCTTTTCGAACCCGGCGTCGATTTCTCGCCATACAAGTTCTGTCGCGCGCGTGTCGCCACTGGTACCGGCGTTCGCATAATTACCACCGCTATGGATAAATTGTCTTTCCAATCGCGACTTCACACCCTCGAGTCGCGCTATTCGGGCAACCATTGATTGCCTCTGCCCGATCGTTGGATTGTTGGAGAGCCGCTGACGTTTGGCACTACAGCGTGTCTCGAGCTGCTCGACGAATTCCGCGCATTGCAGCGCCCATGTGAAAAATTCACCCACGGTAGCTACTTGGTCGGACAGCTCCAATAGATCGCGTTCGGTTTGCTCGAATTGATCCATGTTTGATCACTTTCGCACCAGTTCTTTTATTATATCACTTCACAGCACTTGCACGTGATAACGTGATAACGTGTTTAACCACACAATAAATCTCGATACTCTTTGACCGATGTATCGCTCTAAAATCTCACTAATGCGGCTCGATGCGCTTCATCCCTCATATATACCCTTTGCTCTCTCTCTCGCTCCAACTGATTTTTTTGAAAGATCTTTTTCTTTGTCTCGCGTACTGCGTCGTAAAAAATAGCGCGAAATTGTTTAGTCTACGCGATAACACCCCCTTTTCCTAGAAAACATTTGCTTACGACAAACGTGTCCCGACAGGTTCGATGCGTTATCGGGTCGATCATCGTCCCGATGACGTCATTTCTTTCTTTGTTTTTTACGTACTACGTAGATATAGCAGTTCTCCGATATCGCGTCCACCGTGACGGATCTCAGGGAAGCGTCGAATGCAATATACGCTAGCGATGCGTTCAATACGAATCAGCTCATCGATTGTGAGCTCGCAGCTTTAGTTTTTTAGCACGTAAGATATATTGTGTAAAAGAAGAGTTAAATAAACAGGCTTTTTTTACACCTTAACGAACGATGTATTTTCTTTGCGTGCCTGTCCTTCCCTATACCTAACTTTTATCATATGTTGTTTACGACGAACATGTTCCGACAGGTTCGATGCGTTATCGGGTCGATCATCGTCCCGATGACGTCATTTTTTTCCTTTGTCTTTCACGTACTGCGTAGATAGATTGTTTAGTTTACGCGATAACCGCCCCCTTTTTCCTAGAAAAATGTTGTTTACGTCGAACGTGTCCCGACAAGTTCGATTGTTTAGTCTATGAGATAATCGATTGTTTAGTCTACGCGATAACACCCCCTTTTCCTAGAAAAATGTTGTTTACGACGAACATGTTTGGACAGGTTCGATGCGTTATCGGGTCGATCATCGTCCCGATGACGTAATTTTTTCTTTTGTCTTTCACGTACTGCGTAGATAGATTGTTTAGTCTACGCGATAACCGCCCCCCTTTTCCTAGAAAAATGTTGTTTACGACGAACATGTTCCGACAGGTTCGATGCGTTATCGACAAAAAACACGCTACTACGCAATGCCCTATCGAGTTAGTCTTACCATTGTGCGCCGCCTAGCGGCGTCGTTGCGAACGAGGCCCCGCGGCCCGACGGACCCCGCGGCCCCTCCACGCGGCCCCCGCGGACCCTCACGCGGCCCCCGCGGCCCACGCGGACCCCGCGGCGCGACCGCGACCGCGAACCCGCGGCGCGGGTGAATCATCCCGGTGAGTAATCCCGGTGACTCATCCCGGTGAATCATCCCGGTGAGTCATCCCGGTGGTATGTCAAGGTCAACCCCCTCCCCCCCCTCTTCCCCGCGAAATCCGATACCCTTGTGTAACCCGATACCCTTGTGTAACCCGATATCCTTGTGTAACCCGATATCCTTGTGTAACCCGATACCCCGCTCCTCCCCCCTCCCCCTCACCCTTCGCGAAATCCGATACCCCCCCCCCTCACCCCCCCCCCCCTCGGAGCCCCCGGGCCTGAACCCGCCTAGTACAACTACTAATGTAGGAACTATAGTATAATGCGGCATAGCAACAGATCGATCGTCCTTCGGTCGCGTAAATATTTTCGTGTCCGCTTCGCGACAAAAGCGTTAGTCTTCTGTTTGGTAGTTTTTTTTTGTTTAGAAGCATCGCGGCCCGGCAACGAGCAAACAGGCTCAGTCCTGCAACGACCGCCGTAAGAGTCAGTCTCGTTTCACGGATCTGTATCAGCTAATAAATCCTGATTATTATTAAGCGTATTAACAAGTGGCTTCCTTCCCTTACAAATTCAGAAATGGGATCGGTATTCGGGTGTTGGTGCAACGCAGTGAACTAATAACGCCGTGATAAACTGCCGGGTAATTCCAAGCACGAAACCGCGTCGGTGAGGTGTCCGTCAGTGTTCCAATCTTCCATATCGCTATCGGAAACGTGATGGCCCTATACAAGTGTAAAGTGCTCCAGCTCAAAGAGTTGCTGCAAGAACGGCAGTTGCCGACATCGGGCAGCAAGGCGGAGTTGATAACCCGATTACAAGCAGCAGAGCCAGATAACGACTGGATTAACGTCTTAAGAGCGATCGGTGTGGTACAGAATCAAGAGGAAAGCGAGATGAAGGAGCTTGCACCGGCAGGAGATCGGCGTCGAGAGGCGGAGCATACTTCGATAAGTGATACCGAGCATACAAGTGAGTGTGTGTCGGTAAGAAATCGACGCGCGAACCACCGCGGGACTCTGCCAGAAGACGTGATGCGTGAAATGGAATTCATGCGGCGAAAACAAGCGTTAATGGGACGAGAGATGCGGATGCTGGAGAGAGAGAACCAGATGTTGCGTAATGCTCCGCGGAACGATGCAGGACCGGAAGTGTCATCGAAACATAGCGTGAAAGCAATATGTAAATTATTGAGCGATTTTTATGGAAGAGAGGGCATGTTCCGAAATTGGGAGAAGCAAGCCCGATTATTATTAATTGCAACATATCATTTAGATGACAACAGTGCGAAGATTCTCATAGGAGCGCGTCTTAAGGACAAAGCGTTAGAGTGGTTTCACTCTCGCCCCGAGCATGTCAAGCTCAACGCGAATGATATACTTCTTGAAATGCGCAAGATGTACGATCACCGTCAAAGTAAATTGAAGCTGCGGAAGCAGTTCAAAGAAAAAAAGTGGAAGCAGGGAGAAGCATTTAGTGCATATTACCACGAGAAGATTATACTTGCTAATCGCGTTTCAGTAGATAAGGAAGAAATTTTGGAATACATTATCGAGGGTATATTGAGTTTGCAGTTATGTAATCAAGCGAAGCTTCAACAGTTCGCATCGAAATAAGACGAGCTGCTAATGGCGTTTGAAAGTGTCAACCTGATGGAGGAGAAAAGTCGTCCGGAACGAGAGCTGAAGTGGAAGAACAAGGAGCAGAAGGACGTGCGGTCTCATACGAAGGTGTCGGAGGGAAAGGATGCGTCGACGGAGTCAAGTGCGTCACAGCCTAAAATACGGTGCTACAATTGCAGCAAATTTGGACATTTGTCTAAAGACTGTAAGTCGCCTAAGAGAGAGAAAGGTACCTGTTTCAAATCCGAAGAAAAGGGACATGTAATGAGCGAGTGTAACGGTAAGAATAAATCAGAACAAGTTAATTACGTAGATGCCACATTGATTAGTAATGAATTTCAAAAAGTAGTTACGATAAAATTAAGTTATTCTATTGCGAAGTATGAAACTAAAGTAGATGCATTGATTGATACTGGGAGTCCAATAAGTTTTGTAAAAGAAAAGATTATTTCTAATTGTTTTATTAATTGTAAGGGGTTACATACGTTCCTCGGCCCTGAAAAGTGGTCCAATAATTATGAGGGATCGGAAAACTATTAGACCGATTAAGTTGAGTCTTTTTTTATTGTTAAAAGTGTCTTTTGCAGGAAAGAAAACATACACTAAAAAAAATACAAAAAATGTAGCGGCTTCTCGTTTTTCTCGAAACACCACTTTTTAAAACGGTGGACATGATAACTGCCTCAGCATTCGTCCGATTAACTTCATTTTTTAAATACATATTCCTAATGAGATTTTTTATCGTGTCACGGGGGATTTTATTGATAAGTTTAATCATGTTTTAATAATAAAAAATGTAACAACTTTTTCAGAAAAAATCACAATTTTTTGAAAGTGTGATCATATCCGTAATTTTTTTTTTTTTTAAATCCCTCTCGTGACACGATAAAGAATCTCATTAGGAATATGTATTAAAAAAATGAAGTTAATCGGACGAATGCTGAGGCAGTTATATCCCCATCGTTTTGAAAAGTGGTATTTCGAGAAAAACGAGAAGCCGCTACAATTTTGTATTTGTTTTTCTTAGTGTATGTTTTCTTTCCTGAAAAAGACACTCTTTACAATAAAAAAAGATTTAACTTAATCGGTCTAATAGTTTTCTGGCAATCCCTCAACCACTTTTCAGGGCCGAGAAACGTATATGACCCCTTAAGCCGACTGACGATGGAAATAAATTCTGAGGAATTGACGGCAGTAAGCTAAGCATAGTCGGAACTATTACAATTGATATTCATTACAATCAAATCAGTGAAATCAAATTAGTGAAGCTAACGTGTCAGTATACGTGGTTGCTGATAATACTACGTCATTCTCTCACGTTTCTTATGGAAAACCGGTCCCGGTGGATTTGGCTGAAACTTTGGAAATTTGTAGTTTACGTGATCCTGATAAAAAGTTCTCATTGCCCCAACTTGATTCATTGAGCCGTATGAGCTCTAGAGACCGTCGAAAGTAGGAAATAGGCGACTGCCACTGCCACCGTGTAGGCAACCATCTGTCAATTCTTTCCTTTCCTTCACCCCTCCCCCTCCTCTCCCCCTTTTCACTTATCTTTCTTTCTTTCCCTCTCCCCTCCTCTCTTTATCACCTCGCCTTTCCCTTTTACCTCTCTCTTCTGCTCTTCCATTAGTTTCCGTTATTTTACGTTAGTTTACTTTATTTTACGTTATTTTACATGATTTATCCGAACACCTTCTCTTACGAGCAAGGAGCGCGGATTCAACGTTATGTCAGATCCAATCGAATCTTCCGGATTATTGGAATCTGAATGTGTCACTTTAAAGGGTTTTACCGTCGGCATTAGCGTTACCCAATGTGCACACCACGGGGAGGTTGCGCGATCGGAATTTGCACATCATATGGCCCTGGCACATCATATGAAAAGGGCTATTTTGTGTGAATGTGTGTGTGTGTGTGTGTGTGTGTGTGTGTGTGTGTGTGCGTGCGCGCGCGCGCGTGTTATGTCAGCAGAAATAAGGACCCCGCGAATCGTCACTCCCGCAGTATTTTATGACTCCAAAGCCTCTCTGCTTTGTGTGAATGTGTGTGTGTGTGTGTGCGCGCGCGCGCGTGCGCGTATGCGTATGCGTGTGCGTGTGTGTATGTAGAACAATTAACTAATGTTCAAACGTCAACAACATCTGGTACATTATCAGGATTTTCTTGCGGTGGCCTATTTGCTGCATCGTAGATAGCATGAAGAAGCCTCGTTGAAGGGTACCGAATATGTTGTTCATGCCGTGCGTATCCAATGAACTGAATGAACCATAAAATACTCGCAATGTGTGCACATGTAGAGTTCGAGCACCGGATTTGCAAGTGCAGTAGTAACCTTGGATAGGAGAGCCGTCTTGAACATTCATTCCATCATCTATATCATGATCGTCTGTCGGTCGGTATGATATCCATAATTGGTATTTCGCTGCATTACGAAATCGAGAGTACACTCTAACTCTTATTAAACCAGGTTGTGGTATCCTCTGTACGTCCCTCAACATTTCAAGCTGGAATTCTTCCGACTCCTCTCTTTGTAGCTTGTCCTGTATATACGATGGTGCCAAATGGATTTGGTAAATACCAACAGTAAGATCCCGCAGAAAATCTAAGTCCAAAATTGGAAAATCGGGAACGTGTTGAGCATTCAAGCGTACCCATCTCTGAGCGTTACGAGATGTTCAGATGTTCAGCCTCCACAAGTGCTTGGACAACATTCACTTCATTTGCTTTTTCCAGTAATTGACGAGCCAACTGCTCATTATAGCTCCTTCCATTTGAACGGAAGGACGATACCTATTGATTATCGCACCAGCAATACGGTAAAAATCACCCAAATTAGGAAGATGGGGAATCGGTATCGTCTGCTGGAAGAATTTAAAGATAGATTTGATGTGGCCATTCCTGGCCTCCACGATCCATCTCGTCTTAGTGATTATCCGTGAATCATTAGCTTCATCTGTAGAGAGTTGACTTTGTCCTGGTTCGATAAGTGCTGGCATCCTCCACCGAATCCCAAGGCGAGTGAGTAGCTCTGTAGCATCCCGATATCCTCTATCTACTATCATTAGATCTCCTTCTTGGAACCATTCTGTCATTCTCTCAACATCCCTATGAAATTCATTCTGGAGGATCGCAGCGTCATTGTTTCGACTGTCTGAAAAGTATGGACCTTGAATGTCCAGTATGTAGCCATCGGGTGCGACTATCAGCACAGGTTTGAGTAAATGTCGTCCCTTATAAAGAGAAAATGACTGTCGGAGAGTACGAAAATTACCACGCTTAGGAACGTAGCTATAAGTACTGTCAATGTATGCGATTACACGAGGAATATGTGGTTCGGGATTGTATAATTCATTCGCGAAATCGGTTACATGTCTCTGGACATAATCTCTTCTTGTGATTGCATCCAAACCGATGTTCGTAGGAACAAAACGTTGCATCTGTCGAACAATGGAAACGGCTAAACTCGTTGCTTGTCTACTCGGGTACTCGAACATAACTTTAAGAAAATCATCAGAGAGTCCTTGTCGCATCTTGCATAAGAACGTTAACAAGTCTTTTTTAGAAACATATCTGTAGCTGTCTGGATAAGGCACCCTATCACAATAATTAAATAATTCCAGAAACTGCCGTTTTGTCACTGGAGAAAAGGATTCGAACTCAGCATCTGTGAAAATCTGTTCTCATCAACGAATCTTCTTTGATCCCTTGCCACATTTCGGAGTCCTTGCAGGAACATTTGAAGTTGCAGTCCTTTGATGACGTAAGGTCTGTTAATGGACCGCAAGCCAAGTAGCAATGCCTGAAAAAAGAAACCTCGATCATCGAAATGATGTTGACATGATCTGGTATTTTCAGGAATGAAAATATTCCGCAAAACAAAAACGTTTACTCTGCATTCAAGCGTAATCCTGTGAACATCGGCATCAGCATTACAAATCACACAAGTACGATTCGCAGTTTGTGTCAATACATTGAGTCGCAGGCAAGTAGGATCGCGTTCCATTTCTGTTATTTCGTTGCGAATAGATTGATTACAGGTGATACAAATCTTCGTAAGATCTGTCACGGCAAGAGGTGGCCTCTGGAATTCATCACGTCTACGGATGGCAATCTCGCATTTGTTTTTATATTGTTACGGTATCGTATTATATTGTATCTGCGATTCGCCGTATTGGGAATTTGAATCATATCTAGTATGGCTTGGAGAAACCGTTTGAGGTGTTACATTTGCGACAGAGGTTTTTTACCGAATCGAATGAGTCGAATAGATGGAGATGAAAATGCTGACAAATGCGAGATTGCCATCCGTAGACGTGATGAATTCCAGAGGCCACCTCTTGCCGTGGCCAGCACTTATCGAACCAGGACAAAGTCAACTCTCTACAGATGAAGCTAATGATTCACGGATAATCACTAAGACGAGATGGATCGTGGAGGCCAGGAATGGCCACATCAAATCTATCTTTAAATTCTTCCAGCAGACGATACCGATTCCCCATCTTCCTAATTTGGGTGATTTTTACCGTATTGCTGGTGCGATAATCAATAGGTATCGTCCTTCCGTTCAAATGGAAGGAGCTATAATGAGCAGTTGGCTCGTCAATTACTGGAAAAAGCAAATGAAGTGAATGTTGTCCAAGCACTTGTGGAGGCTGAACATCTGAACATCTCGTAACGCTCAGAGATGGGTACGCTTGAATGCTCAACACGTTCCCGATTTTCCAATTTTGGACTTAGATTTTCTGCGGGATCTTACTGTTGGTATTTACCAAATCCATTTGGCACCATCGTATATACAGGACAAGCTACAAAGAGAGGAGTCGGAAGAATTCCAGCTTGAAATGTTGAGGGACGTACAGAGGATACCACAACCTGGTTTAATAAGAGTTAGAGTGTACTCTCGATTTCGTAATGCAGCGAAATACCAATTATGGATATCATACCGACCGACAGACGATCATGATATAGATGATGGAATGAATGTTCAAGACGGCTCTCCTATCCAAGGTTACTACTGCACTTGCAAATCCGGTGCTCGAACTCTACATGTGCACACATTGCGAGTATTTTATGGTTCATTCAGTTCATTGGATACGCACGGCATGAACAACATATTCGGTACCCTTCAACGAGGCTTCTTCATGCTATCTACGATGCAGCAAATAGGCCACCGCAAGAAAATCCTGATAATGTACCAGATGTTGTTGACGTTTGAACATTAGTTAATTGTTCTACATACACACACGCACACGCATACGCATACGCGCACGCGCGCGCGCGCACACACCACACACACACATTCACACAAAGCAGAGAGGCTTTGGAGTCATAAAATACTGCGGGAGTGACGATTCGCGGGGTCCTTATTTCTGCTGACATAACACGCGCGCGCGCACGCACACGCACACACACACACACACACACACACACACACACACACACACATTCACACAAAATAGCCCTTTTCATATGATGTGCCAGGGCCATATGATGTGCAAATTCCGATCGCGCAACCTCCCCGTGGTGTGCACATTGGGTAACGCTAATGCCGACGGTAAAACCCTTTAAAGTGACACATTCAGATTCCAATAATCCGGAAGATTCGATTGGATCTGACATAACGTTGAATCCGCGCTCCTTGCTCGTAAGAGAAGGTGTTCGGATAAATCATGTAAAATAACGTAAAATAAAGTAAACTAACGTAAAATAACGGAAACTAATGGAAGAGCAGAAGAGAGAGGTAAAAGGGAAAGGCGAGGTGATAAAGAGAGGAGGGGAGAGGGAAAGAAAGAAAGATAAGTGAAAAGGGGGAGAGGAGGGGGAGGGGTGAAGGAAAGGAAAGAATTGACAGATGGTTGCCTACACGGTGGCAGTGGCAGTCGCCTATTTCCTACTTTCGACGGTCTCTAGAGCTCATACGGCTCAATGAATCAAGTTGGGGCAATGAGAACTTTTTATCAGGATCACGTAAACTACAAATTTCCAAAGTTTCAGCCAAATCCACCGGGACCGGTTTTCCATAAGAAACGTGCGGGGTCCGTCCTGCTAAACAGTTAAAGTTTAAAAAATTGTTCGAAAAAAAATATGTATTGCCAAAACGTCCTTTAAAGCTCAAGGTTAATGCGGAACTAACATTAAAGTTTGATAATGTAAAAAGTTTCAATTTCTCACCGAGAAGATTATCGTATAGTGAAAGAGAACAGTTGAAGAAAATTTTGGACGAATTATTAGCGAAGGGAATCATTAGACCTAGTAACTCCGAATATGCGTCGCCGGTTGTACTTGTACGTAAAAAAAAGGAGTGTACTGAATGTGTATCGATTATCGAACTTTAAACAAATATATATTACGAGATAATTCTCCAATTCCAGTGACAGAAGATCAATTAAATGTTCTTAGAGATAAAGGATATTTTAGTGTCTTATGTTATAAGTTCATTAATATCAGAACAAATATATATATCAGGAGAATGTCTTTATTGCGTGTGTCTGTGGCAGCCATTACAGTGGAGTGCTGGCGCGCAACCTTGCCAGTGGTGCCACCTTAATTTAGTCACTAGCAAGTGATGGCCAACATTAGAACGATAATCTATAATCATTATTACATCTCCCTTTTTTTTATTTGCTCTGTTTCCGGAGAATGACAAAAGAAATACTTCACAACGTCTTATGGTATCAACTGAACACAAAATGGACTTTGAATATAACGCAAGATAAAATAAACTTAGAATATAACGCAACTACAAGTACTGGGTTGTTTTGTTTCAGACAAAATCTTTTAGATACGCTGGTTTTTTAATAATGCGACCAGATCTTGTAGTTACTGTTCGCTCGCTAGTTCGAGTATTATTTACAGGCTGTTGCAAGGTCTTGGGACCTACTTGTCTTTGACTTACATTCTCGTTTGAAACTCTAACACTTGAGTCTCCTACCTCCGTTACATTATTCGTATTTTCCTTATTATTACTATCGCTATGGTATTGCACCTCTTGGTTATTGGTCTCTCTTATCTGTTCAAAGATTTTATCAAACTCTTGTCTGCTATTGAACCTATCCGTGTTTCTCTTTCTCAGAAACTTTCTATTTCTAATGTACGTTTGTCCATTTTCCTCTAGTCTGACTACATACGATCTTGGACGGCTCGAATCTATTTTTACTATTCTACCCGGTTTCCATTCTTTATTATCCCACTGGATCATAATCTTATCCCCTATGTTTAACTCGGGCAAATCTCTCGCAGTTTTATTATAATGAGATTTTTGTTTTTCTTGGTAACTTTTCCGACTTACAATTCTAGTCTTATCTCTACACGGGTTTAACAGCTCCTCCCTTACAGGTACATAACCCTTTAATCTTCTCCCAAACAGGATTTGCGCTGGTGATGGAACTGTTTTACTTATCGGTGTATTACGGTATTCAAGTAATGTTAAGTACATATCTCGCTTATCATATAACGTTTTTTTTAGAATTCTTTTTATCGTTTGAACGTGTCGTTCTATAAAACCATTCGATTGTGGATATCTAGGCGAGTTCGTTTGTTGTGTAATTTCCCACTCTTCAAGAAACCTTTGAAACGCATTGTTTACAAATTGAGGGCCGTTATCCGAATGTAATACATCTGGCTTACCATGCCTCGCAAAAATTGATTTTACAGCTGAGATGACTCGGTCGTGAGTAGTATTCTGATTTAGACAAACTACTTCTGGATATCGTGAGTACATGTCTACTAGTAATAGGTATTCTTTCTCATCAAAATGAAATAAATCTACTGCGACACTACTCCAAGGACGATCAGCGGTCTCCCTGTTTATTAACGACTCTTTTTGATTGTTATTTTGGTATTTTAAACAAGCTGGGCAACTATTGATTACGTCCGTAATTTCTTTACCTATAAAAAGCCAATAGACGGTTTCTTGCGCTCTTAAAAGAGTTTTCTCAATGCCCATATGATTATAATGTAACCGGTTTAGAATATCCGCTCGCAAAATTTTTGGGATTACGACTCTGTTACCTCTACACACTACATCTTTTATAATAACGAGCTCGTCTCGAATTATCCAATACGGCCTAATTAAAAGATCTACTTCACTTTTCTGTTTTGGCCACCCTTCTTTTATGATTTTCATTAATTCTTTCAATTCTGGATCTTTACTAGTCTCTTCTCTAATTATTTCAAATTTCTTTGGCGTAATACTAACATAGTTTATCAAATCTACTTGTGCCTCTACCGCCGATTCAATTACATCAAAATTTTCATCATTATAATGCGCACGAGATAGTGTATCTGCAAGATACAATTGCGATCCCGGTTTATATTTAACCACAAAGGAATAATTTTGCAGACTAATTCTTAATCTTTGTAATCGCAGCGGACATTTATCTAGTGGTTTTTTGAAAATCGCTTCGAGTGGTTTATGGTCAGTTTCTACTATAAATTCTTTGCCAAACAAAAACTGGTGGAATCTCTGACAACCAAAAACTATTGCTAAAAGCTCCTTCTCTATTTGCGCTTAATTTTGCTGGTTTAACGTTAATGATTTTGACGCGTAGGCTATCGGTTTATTTTCTTGCAGAATTACTGCTCCCATGCCATCTTTAGAAGTATCTACTGAAAGTACTATCTGTTTATCTTTGTCAAAGTATCTCAAAACCGGCGCTTTCATCAGTTTCTGTTTGAGTACTTCAAATTCATTTCTATGTAGTGGCAACCACGACCATAACTGATCTTTTTTTGTTAAGGCTCTTAAATTTGAAGTTAGCTTGGATAAGTTCGGGATAAACTTTGCCACATACGTTACCATCCCTAAGAAGCGACTTAACTCATTCGCATTAGTTGGTTCCGGAATTCTTTTAATTGCTTCAATTTTTTCCTCGTCAATACTAATACCGTTTTCGGAGAGTATGTGTCCCACGTATCTAACTTGTTTTTTCTTAAACTTACATTTACTTAAGTTAAACTTAACTCCGTATTCCCTCGCTCTTCTGAAAACCTTTTGCAAGATATCATCGTGCTCTTGTTCATTTTTCGCGTGAATTATTACATCATCAAAGTAAACTTCAACACCTTCAATATCTCCGAAAATATCAATAAAGGTTCGTTGAAATATCTCTGGGGCATTTGACGGACCGAACGGCATTCTTAAAAATCTGTACCTTCCGAAAGGGGTCGCAAACGTTGTTAACTTTAACGAGTTTTCCGATAGCTCTATTTGCCAGAAGCCCTTATTTGCATCTAATGTACTAAAAATCTTAGATCCTGACATGTCACGCGTGAGCTCTTCGAATGTCGGAATTACGAAATGTTCTCGTAGTATTGCTTCGTTAAGATTTTGAGGGTCTAAGCATATTCTTAAATCACCATTTTCTTTTCTAACTAAAACGATTGGGTTTACAAATTCAGTTGCTTCTGTGACCTTCACAATAATCTTATCTTGAACCATTCTTTGAAGTTCTTTTTCTAACTTTGGTAATAATTGAAACGGAACTCTTCGACACGAAATAACTACTGCCTGATAATCTGGTTTAAGTTTAAATTCACACGGTTTCATTTTAATTTTACCTGTTCCTTGAAACAAATCTTTTTCTTACTCAACTAAATCTTTAACTGCTTTTATTTCATGTAAACTGTTTCTTGTAATTAAGCCTAAGTCTTGGATGCTTCTGATGCCTAGAATGGGGGGAGATTTGTCAAGCGTTTTTACAATTACAAAATTAATAGTTGTTTTTTTTGATTACCAACTTCAACTTTTAAATCGCAAATGCCTCTAACTTCGAGCTTTTGGCCGCTATAGTTTGAAACTATCATATTTGTTTTCTTTAACTCTTTGTTAATTCCCAAAGTATCAAAAATGTATTGGGGGATAACGTTTACATGAGCCCCCGAGTCAAGCTTGAATTTTACGCGTTTATTACAATCAAGTAGCTTAATCGTTTCATACCAACTTATATCGGGCGCGTTTGATCCTAACGTATCAATTACATACGAACTTCGCGACTCAGTTTCTTCCCCGACTGCGTAAACATTTTCGTTTTTACAAACCTTTGCGAAATGATTTACTTTTTTACATTTCATACAAGTTTTGCCCCACGCTGGGCATTTATAACCGTGTTTATAGCCGCATCGGTGACAGTCGTTCCGCTGTGATGCCTCTCTGTAGTCACGTTGTCCGTTGGTCTGCATTCCGCCTCTCTTCTTATGCCTGACGCCCTGATTCACGTTTGGCTTGGTCTTCTTCCCTGCCTTTTTCGTCTCATTTGATTGTTGTTTGACTCCATGAACATCCAGCTTCGTAGTTCCCTCGCAAAGTTGTTTTATCTGTAGATCTGCTTGCTCTGCTGCTCTGCATATATCAATGGCTTTCGTTAAATTTAAATCTTTTTCTCGCAGAAGCCTGTCACGCACTTTCGAATCGCGTACACCACACACAATTCGGTCTTTTATTAACTGCTCTTTAAGTGCGCCAAATTCACAATTCGCTGCCAGTCTACGTAAATCTGCAACGAACGAGTCCATGTCTTCTCCTGCTCCTTGCGTACGGGTATTGAACTTGTGACTCTCCACACTCGGATTTGATTTTGGGACAAAGTATTCTTCTAGTTTCCGCTTGAGTAACGTGATGTCGGTTTTTTCGGTATCCGTCATGACAATCGTCTCGACTATTTCACGAACATCTTCTCCAATACAATGTAGCAACGCTGCCGCCTGAATCTTAGTGGTCTTCGCGTCTAATCCTGAGGCTACCGAGAAAAGCTCAAAGTTCGCCTTGAATTTCTTCCATCCCTTTCCGGGATCCCCTTCTAACGACATCGGATTCGGTTGCTTGAAAGAGTCCATCTTTCTCTGTTCGGAATTACGTCTTACTCGTCACTTTGTCCGGCTCTTGGTGTCACTGTGCTTTCTACCACTGTTCTTCTTCCTGACACTCACGGTTTTTTGCAATTCGTAAGGTTCGCTTTCGACTGCGCCATGTTATAAGTTCATTAATATCAGAACAAATATATATATCAGGAGAATGTCTTTATTGCGTGTGTCTGTGGCAGCCATTACAGTGGAGTGCTGGCGCGCAACCTTGCCAGTGGTGCCACCTTAATTTAGTCACTAGCAAGTGATGGCCAACGTTAGAACGATAATCTATAATCTATTACATCTTAGACCTAAAGGATGGATTTTTCTACATTTATATGTCCAAAGAGTCTATTAAATATACTGCATTTGTTACACCATTCGGCCAATTTGAGTTCGTTGTAGTGCCGTTTGGATTAAAAACAGCGCCGACTAGATTCCAAAAATTTGTAAATGATATATTACAGGAGCTGATCCGTGAGGGAGATGTAATAGCGTACTTCGATGACTTCTTGATAGCTACTAAGTCGTTAGAACGTCATCTCTATGTATTAAAACGTGTATTTAGATTATTAATCAAAAATAGATGTAATCTGCGAATTGACAAATGTAAATTCTTATTTACCAAAATAGAGTATTTAGGCTACACCATCTCTTCACAGGGCATAAGTCCGACTGACAGTGGCATTGAGGCTGTTTTAAAATTTCCCGTTCCTCAAAGTGTGCGCAATGTGCAATGCTTTCTCGGGTTATGTTCGTACTTTCGCAAATTTTGAAGGATTTGCATTAATCGCTAAGCCTTTGTATGACATACTGACAGCGCCGATATTGGCTATTTATGATCCTCATGATTATACCGAATTACATTGTGACGCTAGTTCACACGGCTTCGGAGCCGTACTAGTACAGCGTAAGTCAGACCGTAAACTACAACCGATTTTTTATTTCTCTAAACGAAGAACACCAATAACAGAGAGCAAATATCACAGTTTCGAGCTAGAGACATTAGCTATAGTATATGCTTTGAAAAGATTTAGAATATATTTAGTCGGTATATTTTTCAAGATCATTACAGATTGCAATGCTCTTAAATTGACGTTACAAAAGAAGGATATTAATCCTAGAATTGCCCGCTGGGCCTTAGAGTTGCAAAATTTTGAATATACAGTAGAACACAGGCCGGGCAATCGTATGAAGCACGTGGACGCACTCAGTAGATCCTTTAATATTTGCGTCATAGAAGATAATCCGTTCGAATATAACTTATTTGTTTGCCAATCGCAAGATAAAGATATTATTGAACTAGTAGGAAAATTAGAGAAATTGGAAAGTCCGTTCTTCGAGATGCGTAATAGATTGGTTTCGTAAAAAGAATAATGATCTGCTCTTTTTTACGTTCCTCAAAATATGGAAAATAATATCTTATTCAGATATCATGATCAAATGGGGCATCTGGGGGTAGAGAAAACAATGGAGGTAAACTAAAAAGTTATTGGTTTCCTGATTTAAAATCGAAAGTAAGAGCGCATATTTCTAATTGTTTGAAATGCTTAGCATATTCTCCACATTCGGGAAAAACGGAAGGCATTTTGCATCCGATACCTAAAGGAAACATTCCCCTGGACGTATAGTCTAAGAGCTGGCTACATAAAAATGCAAGGTATAAGGAATATAAAATATTTATAGCTAGAGAGGTTTCATTAGCACTCCCGAACACTGAGTGACCAGTCTGCGCGCTTAAGAAAATTAAGGCGGGGGCGGACGGTCAAAAATGACAAATTTTACAAGGAAAAAATGATAAAACTCAGGGATAAAAATTATAGGAATGTTAAGTATATGTTGCTACGAAACGCGGAAAATTATTGGCAGACGATTTCGTGGAAGAGAAAGCGCCGGCAGACTGCAACAAAACGGCGTTAACTTTTGTAAAAAAAATGATAAGCCTCATGATTAAAAATTATTGGTAATAATTATTAAACTGTTAACGAAGTTATGTGCTAAATGGCAGACGAAAAAACTGAAGACAACATCGGGGCAGACTGTGATGAAGAGCGCGCTTAATGAGGTAGTTTCGTACGATGCGCTACTATATGTTATTTTGTTATTTATATGAATATATTACGTGTTTCTCTTTTTCATTAATGGATTCAGTTTTGTATAGGAACTGAGTATCAAACCTTTTATTCGAAGGGAAGGAAAGAACGATGCCTTAATTGCTTAATGAATCAATTATACTTTATTTGGCAGAATCTCATAGAATACCAACATTCGTTGCACGGGTAAGGAAAACTGCCAAAAACCTTACCAGTATTCATAAAATAAAAGTACAATGTTTATATCATTTTATAACAAAATCAAAATATTACATTCGGTTGTGCAGGAATGCAGCAATTAATGTTTATCTCAATTAGACAATGTCAAAGTAATTTAAACGAAATCAAATTAATGCACAATATAATAAACAGTCATAAACATATGCAAAGAACGTAAATCATAAAAGAACAATGCAGTAAAGGATTATATTGAATTGTTGTCATTTATGATTGAAGTTTTTCTTTGTTACTTTTTATCAGATATTTAATCTTTCTTTTACCAATCAAACTACTAAGTTCAAGTAATGTTTCAGCATAGAACGTCGAATAAGAATATAATTTCTTAAATGAAATATTATGCTATAATAGTGTATTGTACTTCAATCATTATTGACCTGGATAAACTTATATAAGTTGAATATAAACTAATATTGCAAATTATTACCAAATATATACAGAAAAACACGCAAGAAATAGAATAATAATAATTACGGTTAATAAAAATAAAGGAATATAGTTTCTCGAACAGAGAATTTCGACAGCATTTACCACTTGTATCACCCGATATTAATATCTATATTGACTTTAGTCACGCTTAGTACACGCTAAGTATTATGCTTAGGATACGCAATGTCGTATTAGATTAACACGGTATATCACGCTCAAATCACGCAATGTTTCACGCCTCAGATATTCCGTTGTCACGCGCCGAACACGCTATATGTTATACTGATAGAAGCACGAATAGCCTTATACTATTCGTCTTCTGGAAAGTTCACGAAGGAACTGAGCTCTCGAGAAAAGGCCTTTCGATCGTATTATTTTATGCACGCCACAATTGTATTACTTTATGCGCGCCACGAAATGCAATCGTGAAAATCTCACTATATTCTCAGTAACCAATATCCGAGGATTAGGCTACGTATAGCCTGAATATAATGTCAACCCAAGAACGGTTTTACCAAATAAAATGATAAGGTTACCTTGCAATTAGCCAAAATTAGGCTTGTTCCAGAATAGAATAACTGGAATTCTATCATCAGAAGTATACTTATCAAGTACAAGACGACGCAAGGGATCCTCGTCCTTCAAAAATATATCTCGGGATTAATGGCCGCCCTCGTCTTTACTATCGGAATTCCCTCGTTTCCTTTTCAGCAGTCAGAAAGTCCAGAGACAAGGTTTCGTCTTTCCCAAATAATGATGTAGCTGTATATAACAGCTCTGCTTCCTCAGAAGCCGAGATATTACGGATTTTACGATTATAGGAAGTAGCGTATCTACGCAATATCAAAGCAATAACTAACATGCTCACTCGTTGAGCGTCCGAAAAGAAGTGACGACGAGATCGTCGTTGTTTGCGCGGTAAGATCAGGGAACGCCTGCGCGTCAGCGTTGCGCACGAATATAGAAAAGAAACACGACTCATGCGTTAAATTGGACGGATGCCTCGCAGCGCGACAACAGCAGTAACGCTGCCCGATAGATAGCGCGCTTACGGGAGGTCGATAACAAATAAATCTATCTATAGATTTCTCTCTGCTCATGGCTCTGTTTTACCCCAGGTAGCTCTGCTCGTCCTTACTCCCAATTCGAATAAATACTAGATTCTGAACAAGTTTGTATTCATTCTTTTATTGTTAAAAATAAAATGATTATTTTATTTATTATATTGAATCTAAATTGTTACTAATTAATCTCATAACATTTTTTATCTGCAGTTGAAAACTATATATAAACATTTTTCTACAAGTTTTAAAATAATATATTGAGGTTTTGATAGATTGAGAGATTCGAAAATTATATTCAAAAATTCAACGCAGGTATAAAAATTGTTTGAAACGGTTCAGAGGGTCCAAGCGGCCGAGAAACAGCTGTATAGTAGGGGCTGGAGAAAGTCATTTATGAGAAGAGGGTTCAGTATACTCGAAAACTCGACAGTGAACAGACGTCCAACGTGTATTGTGCCGAATTTTATTTTTCTTCAGTGGCTTTTAGAATCTTTATTTATTAAAATAATAATTTAGGACTCTCGAAATTGGAAATTCGTAATAGGATGGCTATGAGAGTCAAACGCAGTTGTCTGTGCGTAGATGATCAGAATCACTGATTTATTCCAAATCCATTGAACTTGCTTCAAGCAGAAAACTTACCACTTTGGAATGGAGAACTGTGCAATATTTTAATTTTATTCGTCGTTTGATATCGCTGAAGATGGCTCGATCTATGAGCTGAAACGTTCGATTGTATTTCATTTGGAATGGATTTGGAATAAATCAGTGATTCTGATCATCTACGCACAGACAACTGCGTTTGACTCTCATAGCCATCCTATTACTTTATTTATTATTTATATTTTGCAAATGTCAGTAAACTATTGCAAAATGAGTTCGGAGCAAAAGTGTGTATTTTGTAACAACAGTAGTGAAACTAAAATCACACTTTTTAACGATAAAATTTTGGAAAAATGCAGGGAGATTTTAAAAATTCGTGTGACCTACAAGCTAAAGTATAATGAACTTATTTTACCAACAACTCCAGATAAAATCAATGGGTACCATGGAAATTGTTATAGTAATTTCACGGCTATTAAAAGAAAGTATGTTGACAAATACAGTGAATTGGTGAAATTACAGCAGTCTGGAAATACAATACCGGAACCTGATCCTAGTAAGTACATAAATTCTTATATGACTTTTTCAATACATTGTTGATAAATAATAAAACTAATTTATTGTTTATTTTATGTAACTAATAACGAATCGACTGCCTCATCTTCTGAGAGTCAAGCTACACTGTCTTGTCAGCCCAGCACGAGTTTGACAGGTAATAATTACAATTTGTTTATATTTAAATTAGTGTAGAACTAGACGCCGAGAGAGCCACGAAAAGGGACGCTATGGGCCCGGCTTGGTGCGGTAAGAATCGGCAGACTGTTTTCCCTCTCTCTTGACCTAAGGAAAACGTGCTTCTTCCTCCTCCGGGGAAAGTTCCGAAAAACCTCTCGTACATTTCTTATTCGAAAAATGTAAATTTTTGAAATGAAATTTTTTGTTAAGTAAAATAAAGTAACGAATTATATTTTATTTTACAGAAAATGTTGAAGAGTTAGACAATAACATGTCACAGTTATCTTCGCACGAAGAATAAGTAGATAGCGGCAATGTAATTTTTTTTTTTTGCGATAAAAGTCACGTAAAGTTCAAAATTATAAAGTAGTTCCGATTATTAAATCTGTGTCCGAAATGTTGATCGAGAAAAGCGTGACAAATGCCACTGCTCTAAACGATACGTAAATGTTAAGTAAAATTAAAGATGTACGATCGCAAAATTTAATTCATTACCATAACGCATGTAATAGTATATTGTGCACCAAGGGGCGAAATTCGGCTCGGGCGGCAAACTTCACACTCGTCTGAAAAAGCTTTTGCCCCGAGGTGCACACGATATTTTTCACAATATCTTTACGAAAAGTTCGACCTCCATGCCTAGAGAGAGGCGAGAGTGGCCATTTCACGTCAGGACGGCATAGCGGGACGAAAGTAACCACTTTCCGATGTGAAGGACGCGCGTGGAAGGTGTTAACTAAATATTCACTTTATTTTTGTGTAACTCAGACCACAGTCTGAGCCGTCTTTAATGCGTCAAAATTGATACAATCTGACCTGAGAGTGATGAGCGGTGAACAAAATGAGGTGTATATAGTCCGTGTAAATGAGAGGCAATTATATTAATTGCCGTCCTCTTCGATGAATCGCCCGTGAGCCGGTGAGACACGTGGCGGTCGGCACTCGCGCACATGTGAGCCTGAGTCGTCGTGTTGATGTACCCGAGTAGAGCTGGATGAGCGGTCGCTTTACATGTTAATGCAGTATCTCGGCAGCTGTAATCACTGCGTTGGGCACTTCAATGTGTAGTCACAATCGAAAATGCACAGAGCACACGTCGTGCGTCTGATCACTGCGCGGCCATTTGTACGACTCTGAATATCGCGAGGAAGACGTTGGCGATGAGCGCGCCCGTGCGGGCGCAAGCTGCCGCGGAGATCGGGAATCGATACCCGATCGATGCTGCCATCTGATCGGACGGCGCAACTTTAACGGAATCTCGAACATTCCGCCCGCCATCAGCAACCTTGTTGATGATTCCTTACTCTTGATCCTTCATCCGGTTGATTTGGGTAATATGGCAAGCTTGGCACTTGGCCGAGTGAGTGTCGTGGTGGCCGTCTTGAGGGTAACCACCCTGGTGACTCCATCCTTGCTGGGGTGCAAAGCTGTTACTCTGGCGAGTGGCCATTTGCACGGTGGAGAGCGTTCGTCGGTGAGCAGCACGATGGAACCCACCTTGATGTTGTTAGGATGATGTCACTTGGATATCGCCTGCTGGCGTTGCAGATAATGAGCCGACCATTGTGCCCAAAAATGTTGAACACGCTGCTGGATGAGCTGCCACCGAGATAGTCGTGAGGTTGCTAGGTCAATCAGAGATGGCTCGGGTATGGTAGTGATTGGACCTCCAATGAGGAAATGACCTGGTGTGAGCGCTGAGACGTCTTCAGGGTCGTCACTCAACGGTTCTAAAGGCCGCGAGTTGAAAATGGCCTCGATTTGCGTAAACAACGTTGTGAGTTCTTTCGTCGTGAGTAGAGCCTCCCCGATAGTCCGTCTCAGTTGAAACTTCAGACTTTACTACCGCCTCCCACTTGCCCCCCATGTGTGGAGCGCCTGGTGGGTTGAACTCCCATCTGATGCGATCATGCTGTAGAATTTGAGTGATTCGTTGATGTTCTTGGGAACTCTGGATGAACATTTTCTTAAGCGCGGCGTCTGCTCCAATGAATGTGGTCCCGCAATCCGAATACATGGTCTGAGCAATTCCCCTTCTGGCTGAGAATTTTCGGAAGGTTGCTATGAATCCTTCTGATGAGTAGTCACTGACTACTTCGAGGTGAATTGCGGAGGTGGAGAAGTAGACGAATACACAGATCCATCCCTTGTATGTTTTCGCACCTCGTCCTTTCCATGTTTTTGATGGTGAGCGGTCCGGCATAGTCAACTCCTGTATGAGTAAACGGACGTGACGGCGTAACCCGAGAGAGAGGTAGTTGGCCCATCAGTTGATGAGCACGGATCCCCCTCTGCCGAGCACACACGACACACCGTAAAATATGAGACTTCACCGGAGCTCGTCCGCCGATGATCCAGTATTGTTGCCTGACATGAGCCAATGTCAGCTGTGTTCCTCCATGCAAGGTACGCAGATGGGCGTGTGCAATGATCAGGGTTGAGAACCGTGAGTGGCGAGGCAAAATCGCCTGATGTTTGTTGTCTTGAGCTAGTGCTGATTGGTTGAGGCGGCCGCCAACTCGGATGATCCCTTGAGCGTCTATATACGCAGTCAATCGACTGAATGCGTGAGCAGTTGGTAGTCTCAAGTTGGCCGTGAGCATCTTGATCTCGTACGTGAAGTATGCCGCTTGAGTAGCCTTGATCCAGAAAAATCTGGCCTTCTCCAAAGCAGAGTGCGAGTCCAACGACCCGTCCCAGAACCCTCTCAAGAGAGCGATAAACCTGAAACAAAGAGCTGTTATTTTCAATTATTTATTGAGGGTTGAGTACCTGTATATGAGATCCCAATGATCGTCCGGCTGAGATGCAGCTGCATATAGAGCAATGCCAGGACGAGCCTCATGACCGTTCAACTCGTCCGGAACGCGGGTTGAGATGGACATGCTTCAGGTGTGAGAATCCACGGTGGTCCCGTCCACCATAATGAGTGGCTTTGGAGTTGAGCAGTACTTAATCCTCGTGATGCGCAGTCGGCTGGGTTGGACGTACCTGGTACGTATTTCCAATGTGCGTTCGCAGTGAGCTCTTGAATTTGAGAAACTCGATTTCTCACGAAATCCTTCCAGCGCGATGCATGAGATTTGATCCACGTGAGTGTCACAACAGAGTCCGTCCACAGGTGAGTTGCTGTAACGTTCAACTTCAAGGTGGCTTGAACGTATGGCATGAGTCTTGAGAGCAGCTGTGCTGCGGTGAGTTCAAGTCTCGGGATGGTGAGCCGCTTGAGCGGTGCTACCTTGGTTTTGGAGCACACCAATGAAATCGTGGCGCCATTCGAGCCGTGGACGGTGATAAATACGACTGCAGCCATTGCCAGTTGAGAAGTATAAAAAAAGCCGTGAAATTCCACTGATGAGGTACTCCATGTGGTTTGAGAGGTGTTACCTTGGATGTACCACCGAGGTATTGAGAGCTTGCAAACTTGTGAGTTCTTTTCTGATAATGAGCCACCGTGATGAGAGCTGGGATGGCAGTGGTTCATCCCATTTGGAGTTTCATGTAGCCAAAGCTCCTGCAAGAGCATCTTCGCCTTGATCACCACTGGTGATAGAAAGCCCAGTGGATCGAGTATCTGAGCCACTTCAGACCAAGCAAGGCGTTTGGTGAGATGATCGGTGTGCGACGAGATCCTTGTTGAGAATGTGAATGAATCTTTTTGAGGAAGCCATCTTAATCCGAGTCTTTTGGTTACGCAATCGTCAAATGTAATTTGTGAGCCCTGGTCTTTTTCTGCTTGAACCGCAGTGAGTACGTTTTGATGAGTCGCGTGCCACCTTGTTAATGGGAAGCCGCCCGCCATGCACAAGTCCGTTGAGCAGTATTGATTCTACTACCTGCTGAACGGTGTCGGCGCCTCCAGAATTGTCATCAACATATCGACCGTTGTTAGATGATATGGCACTTCATTGAGTTGTTCATCTATCCAGCGAGTCCGTTGTAAATTTCAGTCATCTTCATGCACGTTGATCTGCCTACACCCGTTGGTGATGTCAGTGGCAACTAAGTGTCGAAGTTGTCGAGTCCAGAGCAAAACATCTGATGTCTAGGTGCTGTGATGCAGATGCATTCGAGCCATCAAATACCACGCGTAATGTTGTGGTTGCACTGTCTGGTCTGAGTACTCCGTGATGTGGCAAATAATATTGTGTGTGCTGACTGGAAGCCTTCTTCATGTGATTGAGCTCTCGATATTCTGTCATAAACTGATGATACAGACGTCGATAGTTGTCATCTCGTGAGAGTCTTGTTTGTAAACTTTTCAAACATCGATGCGCAGTGAGATACGAATCGCCAAGAGTATCAGGTGATGATTTTAGTGGAAGTCGAACTGTGTATCGACCTGTTGAATCCCGTGAAACAGTACTCTTGAAATGTTCTTCACATTTTTGCTCGTCAGGAGTAAGATCGAGATTGTTGCTCGCAGGCACTTCTTCCTGTGTCCAGAATCTCGACAGTAACTCGTCGAGAGCATTTTCCCTCTCCTGAATCGATGCATGATGCACTGCAGCAGATGCCGATGCTGATGTGTCGACAGGTCCGAGAACGAGCCATCCGAAAATTGAGAGCTGCGCAATTGGCATCAATGTATCTTGTTTGATGATGTTGGGCTTGATGATCTGCCCATATGAGTCAGCTCCAATGATAATATCCACTGGCCGTGGTGTCAGAAAATCTGGATCAGCCAAGGTTAACTTGGAGAGATGCGGCCATTCCTGTGGTGCAGCGTTGAATGATGGCAGGATGTTCGCTGACGCCTGCAGAACGTGAGCTTGAATAATGACGTCTGATCTTGAGTGAAGTGAGCGGAGCTTAAGCAATGCAATTTCTCGAGTTTGCGTCGCCTTTCCGCCACCAATTCCAGTGATGAGAATGACGGAATGATGACGAATGATGTTGAGCTGGCGAACGAGAGATTCTGAAACAAAGGTAAGTTCTGAACCTGAATCAATGAGAGGCCATATGCATTGAGTATGAACAGATGAGCTGATCTGAGCCAGGGCCGTAGCTAGTAATGTTGAGTGTAATGAGCGGACCAAAGATGAGTGAGCGACGATTGCACCATCTTTCTATTGAGCTGACGCAGCTGAGCTGGTGATCGGCTTCGCTGATGAGTTCGACTGATGAGCCTCATGCAGCATCGTGTCGGTTGGTGCACTTCTTGCACCCCCGTGAGACTTTACATGAGCGGCCGTTGTGGCGGCCGAGGCATTTGAACCAAAGCCTCCGTGGTATGACTAATTTTTGTCAATCGCCTGTTGAAAGATCCCTAAATTACGTGCACATCACAATGAAGTGAGTGCCGTTGCAACAATCGCACGGGTAAATTAGATGCTGCCGTGCGGGCCGGTTGAGCTGCCACATGCTGAGCTGTCAACGTGCGCTTTGCTGTTGAATGAGCGCCGACGGCTGTGAGGCTTTGTCACGTTCGACGGTATAATCACCGCTATATTCCAGCCGCATAAATTTTTCGATTTCCATCCTAATTGCACAGCACCTGAAAACAATATAAGAATAAATAATCACACCTTAACTTAACTGTCACAACAATCACTCAGCTGATGCGAGCACGCGTTCTTAAAGTAATAGACACAAGCCTAGAGAACATGGCTGCCTTAAGGTATCCTTTCAAGCTTAAGCCCCATTTTCATGAATCACACTATAAACTTTTGGACAATCGCTTGTTAAGATTCCCCAGCATCACTAAAATTGATCGTAAATGAATATTACCAGCTTTATGAAATCCTTTATGCAATATAAATTCAATTCAACACACGAATAAATACATGTTCCATAAGAATAAACTCAGAAAATTAAATAAAATATAAATAAATTAATTAAAAGTAGATTAATCATAAGAACATAACCTTTTGTGCCTAAAGAATATTATCATGCTAAAATAATAATTATCTTACTAACATTTCTCAAACATGATTGTTATAAACAATTTAATTATATTATTAACAAACCTAGCTAATGTGACTGCTGGAACTATCATAAAAAGTCAAACAACTTTTGGTTATAAACCATTATTGTATCTCTCAAAATAAACTAATTAACAATAAAATTTATCATAAAATTATTATTAAAAATGATGAATAAAATCACTGCAGACACTCAGCAGAGCATGTCAAGTAACCTCACAAAAACCCCCACGTCATATCTCTTCTTAATTCCGAGATATAATTAAAAATTACGGAAATCCATAAAACACAGAAATTTTAAACAACCTAAAATAATGCCCTTAATTATCTGAACACAATAAAAGAAACCCCATCTTTTTATCTCTTACCGTTCTCGAGTTATAAATTATTAAAGTTTCACGTCCGCCATTTTGAATTTCCTACCCTTTAGACTTAAAAAGACCAAATCACTTTTACATTAATATTTTAGTCTTTTATACATTTTAAAACCGAAAAATTTCATTTCTGAACAAAAATTTTGACACCTAATTATTATGATAAAAATAGAATCTCTCATACTCCTAAACACCAGTAACGTTAACGACGATTTTCTATTTAAATTAATTAAATTAATAAACGAGATTGAAAATTGAACATTCACTCCATGAAAGACGAGGATAGTTTAATGCCAGTTCACAGAGAGTAAGACAAGGATAGCCACATAAACTCTTAATAAATTAAAATAAAATAGAAAACGAATAGTTTGAAATAAAAACAATACAGACGTGTATAAGAAATAATCATTAGAACCGTTCAATAGAAAAACATTTACTATATAGTTATTTAATTTTGCAACTTACTTGTATAAACAATCATAAACAAATTATTGACCATGTCAATAAATATTTTTAACTTATACCTCAGATCATATATAATAACTTTCATATAAGCCAAAACCTTATTACTCCATTAACGAAGGCTACACAAGTTTTTTTAGAAAATACAGGGTTGGATAATGAATTTTCCGATTTAGCGGGAAAATTCTGGCAACCCAGGTCGAACTGCTTGCATAACTATAAAAACCCGTTTCGGTAAATACGAATTTTGACCGCGCACGTAAACTCTGCATCAGTACACCTACGAAATAATAATAACTTTTATTTCTGCAATTGTTTATTTACAAAATATTTATAACAATAAAATAACGAATGCTTATAAACAAGATGATATTAGAAATTCAAAACCTCTTAAATAAAGAGAACATAACAATATTAATACGCAAATTAAAAAGTATCAATTTATTTAATTAATAATTTGTTATTAACAAATACATATATTAACAATAAAATTTTCCAATGCTATATTATTCTTTAGTGAAAGTCCTACAATATATTTCCTATATACTCCTATCAAATTCCCAACCATTTGCGAGATATAAAAATAATAAAAAATCTATATATATATATATATATATATATATATATATATAAACAATTTAATTTCATTGATTTCCTGTACTAATGAGAATGCTGACCATTTCTATCTGCACGATATATTATTAACCTGATATTAGAATCATTATTAACACCGCTAACATCGCTTTTATTAATATTACTATTAACAAATATATATATACTTACCAAAATTAATATAAATATCGAGCGTCAAGCGCCGAAGCGTTACTCACGAACCTGAGAAAGATAAAATTGTATTATGCGTAGCATAAGGAACACGAATCCAAGCGAGATGCGAGTATTGTACGATCTGAAAGAGAGAAAGAGAGAGTCAAATATACTATAGTAACTGTTAGACGAAGAGAGCAATATCTTTTATACTTTAGACATGCTAATAATGACTTTAATTGTACTATTAAATTATTCTACTATATGTAAAGTATGTCTGAAGAAACTTAAATAATATTCAACATATATTTGCACATTTTAAAAATTAAAATATTAAAGATTTCTTATATTCCTTTGTGATAAAAGTCATACCGAAATTTCATAATGAAAGAAGGTATCGCTCTCAATACAAATCGCTGTTAGACTAGAGAATAAAAATAGAATTCAGACGAGTCACCTGTATGACTCATTCGAGTGAATCTAGTCTTCGCATAGACCATATATGGACATGTCGAAGCAGAGCGCAACGCATGACCATATAAGGTAATGAATTTCAAGATACCACCCTATGACTCATTGCTGGCAAGCGAGCCACACCCCTAGAAGTAGACTCACATCCGCTAGACAACGCCTTATGACTCATTGTAACGAGGTGCGGTCACCTCCCACCACCGTTTCCAAAATTGTATAAAAGCGGAATCTTTCACCCTCTCGACGGAGAGTGTGGAACGAGCCAGGAAAGGTCACATATCTTATACTTGTTCCATCCTCCCACATAAGCCACTTGTATCGTAAAAGTTCTACAATAAATATCATACTCTTTTATATCAAAAAAAAGATAAAGATTATTAAATTACCTACCTTCGACGGATCCAAGGAGCCATAATCTACATTGCCGACCAACAGCTAATTATCCTGGGGTTTTACCTCCTTAACTGCAAGAAGAACCCATAAAAATTGATTTTGACGGAGACGTTCTGCCGGATCGAGCCACCTCGCATCACCCAGGACGTCACAGCTTCAAGATATGCATGCTCCTTGAGAAACGCCTTGTTCGCCTCTTCGAGATGCATTGAGATTTGGATGACCTCCTCTAACGGCATGTCCTCTGCACAAGTTGGCAGCGTGTCGCCAATATTCCGCACCGTCGCCAGGCGGTTCATTTAGGATGAGCTCCGTGGACAAGCGCACGGGTGAGGCTTGGCGTTCCGATGTGCGAGCCGGTGGTACCTCGAGCAGCGGCGTCGTGGTCTCCTTACCGCCCGTACCCGCCTTTGCGGGTTCCGTCATGTTGAGCCTTCCCTGAGCTGCGCACGATGAAATACCTAAGAAATGTCGAGACACGTGTAAGAAATGCTGCACGAACCGAGAACGTTCGAGAGACGCGTGAGAAAAACACTATGCAAATCGAGAGTCTACAATGTCATGTATTGAGCACGTGAAAATGTCTATTTACACTCGCGGGAGCGCGTGAACAGGTTTTCGTAACACTCGGGAGCGTGCGTGAGAATGTCTGTCCTTCACTCGCGGAAGCGCGCGATAATGTCCACGTGGCATGTCGTGAAAGGCATGCGCTGTTCACATGATCTGTGTCCGAGCTACAATTTAAGTTCCACGCATCCGGCTCGAAGGACCAAATGTTCGCGAAATCGCTGATTAATCCCGGCGATGGAAGCGGGATGAGAAGGACGCGCGTGGAAGGTGTTAACTAAATATTCACTTTATTTTTGTGTAACTCAGACCACAGTCTGAGCCGTCTTTAATGCGTCTTTAATGCGTCAAAATTGATACAATCTGACCTGAGAGTGATGAGCGGTGAACAAAATGAGGTGTATATAGTCCGTGTAAATGAGAGGCAATTATATTAATTGCCGTCCTCTTCGATGAATCGCCCGTGAGCCGGTGAGACACGTGGCGGTCGGCACTCGCGCACATGTGAGCCTGAGTCGTCGTGTTGATGTACCCGAGTAGAGCTGGATGAGCGGTCGCTTTACATGTTAATGCAGTATCTCGGCAGCTGTAATCACTGCGGTGGGCACTTCAATGTGTAGTCACAATCGAAAATGCACGGAGCACACGTCGTGCGTCTGATCACTGCGCGGCCATTTGTACGACTCTGAATATCGCGAGGAAGACGTTGGCGATGAGCGCGCCCGTGCGGGCGCAAGCTGCCGCGGAGATCGGGAATCGATACCCGATCGATGCTGCCATCTGATCGGACGGCGCAACTTTAACGGAATCTCGAACACCTCCCTAGGGCGGAAAGTGATCACTTTCGTCCTTCACTTTCGTCCCGCTAAATAAGGACGAAAGTGATCACTTTCCGCCCTAGGGAGGAAAGTGGTTACTTTCGTCCCGCTAATGCCGTCCTGGCGTGAAATTGGTCACTTTCGCCCCTCTCTACAGGCATAGAAAGTCGAACTTTCCGTGGAGGTGTTGTGAAAATTAAGTTATTTTAAAAAACATATATTAGCTCAGACTACTCAAAAATCAGAGTGGCACGGTATAAAAGAAGTTCATGTTTTAGTTGATAATGAAATTTATGATTTAATAACACACAATACGATAGAAAATAAACAATGCTATTTATTGAAGTATCTTGTAGAATAATGCAAAAAATGCTTTATATAAGTTAGGTGTAGAAAATTACGAGTCTTACAAATCAACTTTAACAAGCAATTATTTGTTAGAAAAGTTAACAAAAAAATTTGGCGATAATTTACAAGTAATAACGTTTCACAATAGAAAAATTATTGCACGAAAAGACGGCTCTGTGATTACAGATAAAACTTTCGGCGAATGTGAGGAGCTAGAAGTATTAGAGCGTGCGGCATTTATATTGCGAAAAAAATGTTATCGATTAAAGCTCAGCCTCTATCAGGCAATATAACAGCGCTCGATTTAATTAAGGGGGAATGCGAATTGTTTCGCAATTTTTCCGTTCAGTAATTTGCGGTAATGATCCAAGAACTGTAAAAAGTTGTAACTGCACTCACAAAGTAAAGTCAATCGTCCAAGACCTTATTTACGCAGTAAGTCATGGAAAAATTAAAACTTCTAAGCACATAACGCTTGGAATGACATTGAAAAGTATCACAAATAGTAGAAAAGTAATTAACATTATAAATAAATACGGGTACTGCTGCAGTTACAATACTATCGAGGAATTGGAAACTGAAGCTACGTTTGCCTCTTGTAGTAAATTGATTATTTGTCCCAAAGATATTTACTTATCGTCTAATTTTGTACAGGAGCAGCCTTCGACAATTACGATCGATTCGTTGAAACTTGTAGCGGTAAGGATACGTTACACGATACTGTCGGTATAATTTACCAAAATGTTGATACAGATATTTGCGATGCGCGCACATGTGATATGGAACGTACTGTAAATGAACCTCCCGCCAAAAGAAGACGGACGTTTTGACGCTATATGTCCGGAATTGGTTACTTACGCCAAAAAACCAAAATGAATGAAAAATTACTGCCCATTGATAGCGAACTGCGTACAGTTAATAACAGTAATTACACTTTTTACGAAAGGCTAGATGTAATATGGGTTTTATCTCATTATTTTAAAATTGCAAACACGCCAATGTGGGTTGAGTTTAACAGTAAAATCGTAGTAGCTAAATCAATCAAACAAAAAGTATCGTATCTTACACCGATCAATGCCTCGCCGACAAATATTTCCGTAGTATATGAAACGATGCGTCAAAGTCAGAGAATTGCGGAAGAGTTGCAACAACAATATATTCAAGTTACTTACGATTTAGCGATAGCCAAAGTGGCTTATCAAATCCAATCAATTGAGCATCCACAATTTAACAATCTATTTATTTTTGTTAGTGCATTTCATATAATGATGGCGTATTTTAAAGCTGTTGGCAAATTTATAGATGAGCTCACGACGGGCTCACTTATATTATGGTTGAAAGCGGATTATTAGTTTCCGGCTCGGTCAATGGATTTATCAGCGGAAAACATTTTAATCGATGTAAGCGTTTACATTCTTTAGTGTCGCTAGGATTGCAAGTTTTGTTGTTTGAAGATTTTTTAACCAAGCAATATATCAATGTAGAAGTAAATGTACTCGAAGTTATCAAAAAATTTCAGTCGAATAAGATTTCAAATTCGAAAATTTTGAATCCAACTCTCGATAAATTGTTAACAGATTTTTTAGATTATAAAAAAAGGCATTGAATGGAGACTTTGGAAAAACGCCGCAGTATTACGTTATGTACATTAATTTTGTCGATTACTATCTAATGTTTACGCGCAATATCCGCGCATCGGTGATTTTGAACTTTTTAAATAAGTTATTCCAAAAATAGCCAATTTATTTTTTATGTTTAATCAAGGAAACTATTCTTGGTGGTTAGTAAAATACCATGATATGCATCTATTGAAAGTTCAGGAAACACATCCAGGTTTAGAAATTCAATTTCGAAATGGGTTTTTCGGTGTCAAAAGGACAGATAAACCTTTCTCTAAAAATCATATAAATTTGACACTCAAACAGACGGTCAATGACGATGCTGCAAGGAGATTAACCGGAATAACACACTTTACGAATTCGATTAATGCTCGTCAAAGATGGTTAAAAAGTCACAGCATACGCTCAACACTGATATCGCATACGTACGAAGAAACTGGTTTAAAAAGAGCTCAAGATATTACTTGAGATTTGGAAAAACATAAAATAAAAAAGGATTCCGTTCAGTTGCAAAATTTCATAAATTTATTAAAGCAAAATTTTAATTCGTTTAACAGTGAAAATATCAAACGTGATTTTTTATATAACATTGGCACCGGACGAGCAGCTTCCGAAGAAGTTTGTAACTTTTTATTAAATGCAGAGAAAAATGGTAATTCGTTGAGAGAGACATTTATTTCTAAATGCGCAGAATCGCTAAATAGATTTGAAGCGACGATCAAACAAAATAAAATACTTAATTTTGCAAATTCAACCGCAAAGGGAGAGAAAAAGATCACAATTAACAACAAAGTGCAAGAAATAAGGTTACAGCGGAATTTATTTGGGCGCATGTTAGCCATTTCAATGAATGAAAATACAAACATAGAAAAGATTCTTACTTTTCCATTAACAGTTCCGATGTAATTGTGCCATTTAAACGGATCAATATTTAAGACTGATAAATCAGTTTTTTTACTTAAGCTACTAGAACATTACAAGCGCGCGCTACGCGCGCGCCATTTAGCTTTTTTTCTATATTATTACACAAAACAACATTTGCAACGCTATTGCTCTTTAATAATAACACATTAAGAAAAATTTAACGGTATATATATAACAACATGACTTTCAAATGACTTTGTACAGAAAAATCTTTATTTAAATTAATTTCATGTTTTTTGCAACGATATAACACTTTTAATAATTAATTAAAAACCTCGAAAAAAATACGTACAATTTTTATATACAAAATTTTTAACATGCTTCTTATCTCTTTGATTACGAAAGTGAATTCTTAACTCTCCGGCCCCGCCTCTCTCTCTCGTTCTCTCTGTTTTTTCTTTTTCTTTCTCTCTGTCTCTCTCGACCTTTCTTCTTTTTCTTTTAGTTGTCATCTTTAACTTTGTCATATCCAATCATGGAGAACGAAGAAATTACGAACACACATGCTATCACCATCTTTATCGTCGACGATTTACGCACAATATAAGTTTAATTATTTTTTTAAAACTTATTTCCTTTTCTTTTCCTCCATCTTTCTCTCTTTTTTCTTTGTCTCCTTTTTCTCTTGTTCATCATCTTTAAATAACTTTGTAATATCTAATCACAAAGAATGAAAAAATTATGAACAAACACGTTATCATCTTCATCGTAAATGAGTTACGCACAATATAAGTTTAATTATTAGTTTAAGGTTTACCTCTCACTTTTTTCTCCTCTCTCTCCTTCTCTTTCTTTCTCTTTTTTGACACTTTTCAATTTGCACACACTGTCTGCACTGAGCGCACACGTGCGTATATATGCTGCCTCTTTTCAATATTCTCAAACGTTATCAGGTTTCAAGATAACAACCGTTCACAGACGCGCGCTGCGCGCGCGTTATTTAGCTCTTTAAATTTTATACTTTTTATTATAATTTAACTTTTAACTACTATTATTTGATTTTTACCACGTTACACTATTATACTCACACGACAATACGCTAACGTTCAAACTGTCAAAACACACTCCGCGATGACAGTCTCTCATGGGATGAAACAAGCTACGGCGCGGCAATCAATCGAGATAACCAATCAGCATCGCGGTAAAAAGGCAACAATAAATTCGACTATCGACTTAACACGCCTTTTTTAAGAGTGGATTAGAAAAGGATGTTAAAAGTGTAGCTCCAACACACGCGGACGTTTGTTTGATAGACGGCTTTTATCTAATACATTGTATGAAAGACATACCAAATTTTTTTAGAAATATATCTAAAAAAATATTGCAGATGGTAACAACAAATAATAAAGCTCGAGAAATACACGTCATTTTTGATAGATATTTCACGCCCTCAATTAAAGATTATGAAAGATCTCTTCGAGGCGGTAACTGTAATGAGCGTATGTATGTGATTTCTGGACCTGATCAAACGAGACCCGCAGATTTTGTCAAAGAGCTTAGAAATTTTAAGGAAGCTCTTGTCCGTTTTTTAATTGTACATTGGCAGAGTACAGAAATGATACCATTTTTTGGAAATAAAACAGTTTTACTGAACTTCGATCAGTGTTATAAAGTTGATAATGAGACTGTTTTATTTTTGATAAATGATATATCTACACGCTAGAAGCTCATGAAGAAGCTGATACGAAAATAGTTTTTCACGCGTGTAATATTCCGAAAGAAGCTCACATTATAATAAAGTGTTCCGACACGGACATACTTATTATAATGCTAGCCAACATGAATAAGTTAAAAAACAATAGTAAAGTTTGGATTCAAACGGGAATTTTAAACAGACAGCGTATAATTGACGTGTCAGCACTGTATGATAGACACGGCGAATTATTTTGTAAATCTTTAGCAGGGTTTCATGTATTCACTGGATGTGACTTCAATCCAGCTTTTTTTTAAAAAGGTAAACACTTACCTTTAAAATTAAAGGTAAGTGTTTAAAATTATTACTATATATTTAGCGAACGATTTCAAAGCGCATTTGCTGAATTGGGCAGTGAAGAATGTGATAGAATAAATGTATTTCGAGATATTGAAAAATTTGTCTGTTTACTATATGCGATGAAATCACTTGATTCCGTAGATAATGCTCGCTTTGCGCTATTTTTAAAAAGATTAAAAGTTAATGACGTCAATAAACCATTAAAAAAAAAAGCTACAAAATTTTGACGCTTTATCGATACCTCCTTGTGCAGCTGAATTAAGACCGCAATTCTTAAGATCTATGTATATCGCCAGATTATGGAGCCACGCTCACAAGAAAATTCCGACTTTTTTGGTACCAGAAGACTGCGGATGGGTGATAATCAACTCCAAATACCAGTTCCGATGGTTCGATGGACCTCAGATACCATCTAGTGTTAAAGACATTGTTTATTGATCAAGAACAATCTGAAAGTACAAATCTTGGCACACGCTTTCAATCTCATATTTGTTAATAGTCATTTTTAATTTTTAATGTCTTTTTTCAGCAGATATCAACGAAATCGAATCTGAGGATGATATCGATTGTGAAAGCGAAGAAGATATGCAGTACGATGAATCCAATGCAAACAGCGAAATAGAATAAGTCTACAATTTTTTATAGTATTTTTTGTTAATAAAAAAATTATTCTAATGTTAAACATATCTTTTAGCACTTATTATATATATAATATAGAAATTGTTATCTTATTGTCGACATAATATAATTAACAAAATAACATATTGTAGTAACGCATCCTAAAAAGACTCAGGCCTCACGCTGTGATGACTATCGCATGATTAGTCTCATGTCTCATGTTCTAAAAATATTTCTTAGAATAATTCACACCCGAATCTTCAGGAAATGCGAGTACCAGCTGGATGAAACCCAATTCGGATTCAGGAATGGTCTGGAAACCGGGAAGCGTTGTTCTCCTTGAACGTACTAACACAAAGATGCAGAGACATGAACATCAATGTATTTGCATGCTTCATTGACTATAGAAAAGCATTCGACTACGTCAAACATCATAAGATGATAGAGATCCTCAGAGCGACTGGGATCGACAGAGAAGAAATACGCTTAATCTCAAACCTCTACTGGCAACAAACCGCAGAAGTTAGACTGGAATGTCGGATCAGCAATGTCGGAAACAACTCTCATCAAGAAAGGAGTGCGGCAGGGATGTGTCTTATCACCACTACTATTCAATATATACTCGGAGGCTATTTTCAAGGAAGCTCTAGGTCTAGAGGGAATTACTGGTGGATTCAGGATTAATGGCAGGACGATTAATAATATCAGATATGCTGATGATACCGTTGTGTTAGCAGAGAACATGCATGACTTGCAAAACATGATGGACCGCATAGTTCGACACAGTGAAAGCTTTGACCTCTTCACGAATACTACAAAAACCAAAACCATGGTTTTCTCTAACAATAAGACACATGTGCGTGCACATCTGATTATTAAGGGGGCAACTGTGGAACAAGTCTCGTCCTTCAAATATCTTGGAACCATCATGACCAGTCTATATGACCCTAAGAAAGAGATCAGATCAGGAATCGAGCAGGCTAGGAGAACATTTACGAATATAAAGACGTTCTTCACGAGATCGGATCTAAGTTTGGACCTCAGGGTCCGTATGATCAGATGCTACATATTCTCTACCCGTTATACGCGGTTGCGAAAGCTGGAATCTTGATCCAAATACGGAAAAGAAAATAGATGCTTTCGAAATGTATCTGTATCGTCGTATATTGCGCATATCATGGGTAAATAAAATAACCAATAAGGAAGTCCTCAGCCGTATGCAGAAACAGAAGGAACTCATGTTGGCAATCAGGGAGAGAAAGACGAGATATATAGGACACCTGATGCGAGGAGAAGATACGAACTCCTGCGACTGATCATCCAAGGCAAGATTCAAGGGAAGACATCCATCGGCAGGCGCCAAAATTTCTGGCTGAAACACATCAGAAGATGTTTGGCTGTACTTCAGTAAACATCTTTCGCATGGCCGTATCTAAGACTATGTTTGGATCGCCAACCTTCGAAAGGAGACGGCGTCATAAGAGGAAGAAGTAACGCATCGTACGGAACTAACTCGTTAAGCGCGATCGAGACCGCGCTCTTCATCACAGTCTGTCTCGATGTTGTCTTCAGTTTTTTCGTCTGCCATTTAGCACATAGCTTCGTTAACAGTTTAGTAATTATTACCAATAATTTTTAAGCATGAGGCTTATCATTTTTTTTTCACAAAAGTTAACGCCGCCTTGTTGCAGCTGCCGGCGCTTTCTCTTCCACGAAATCGTCTGCCAATAATTTTCCGCGTTTCGTAGCAACAAATACTTAACATTCCTATAATTTTTATCCCTGAGCTTTATCATTTTTTTCCTTGTAAAATTTGTCATTTTTGACCGTCTATTCCCGCCTTAATCTTCCTAAGCGCGCAGGCAGACTGGTCACTCAGTGTTCGGGAGCGCTAATGGAACCTCTCTAGCTATAAATATTTTATGTTCCTTATATCTTGCATTTTTATGTAGCCAGCTCTCAGTCTAGTATTGCACATTGACCATTTAGGACCCATCGACAAACAGTGTAATAAAATCGAGGACGATTCTAAGTCAGGATTGCCGAAACTGTAGGAACTATAGTATAATGCGGCATGTACTACGTTTACGCGAGCGTTACTTCTGTAGTAACTTACGATATATCACTCGTTTACGCGGAGTAAATTATCGTAAGTTACTACAAAATCCCGTTTACGCGAAGGAATTATCGTAAGTTGCTACAGAAGTAACGCTCGCGTAAACGTAGTAATAGCAACAGATCGATCGTCCTTCGGTCGCGTAAATATTTTCGTGTCCGCTTCGCGACAAAAGCGTTAGTCTTCTGTTTGGTAGTTTTTTTTGTTTAGAAGCATCGCGGCCCGGCAACGGGCGAACAGGCTCAGTCCTGCAACGACCGCCGCCGCACCGTAAGAGTCAGTCTCGTTTCACGGATCTGTATCAGCTAATAAATCCTGATTATTATTAAATGTATTAACGAGTGGCTTCCTCCCCTTACAATAATAGAAATAGAGTTTATACTTTTTTTTAAAGCAGAATAATTGGTATATTAAAAAGTCTATATAAATACAAAGTATAATAAATACAAAGTCAAATAATAACACATAATTAAAGTCAGGCGCCAGACTATTGTAGGACAGATTGCCGTTATACTGTATTATTACTGTAATTTAATGCACTTTTACGTCACTATGCATGATCATGTGCGTCTAAATCATGGCAGTATGACAGACATTCTAACCACGCAACTGTAAATTTTAGTATTTAATAATTTTTTCCCTAATGGAGAGCGACAATTTTAACTTACAGATTTATGTTTTACGCACCAAAATACACAAAATTGAAATTTTAGCCAAATCGGTGAGGAAGCTCTTTTCCTTCATAATTACCTTTTATAAACCACATTTAACTGCAATAATTAAATTATTTATATTCAACCAATTAATAATTTTTAAAATATAAGTAAGTTACCTAAGACTATTTATTTATTATTGAATAAATTAACAATTATTTTCCATTGATTATTAATTTTCAAATAAATAGTAATTAATTTTTTATAAACTATCTATTAATTATTTTAATAATAAAAAAATTATTTTTACTAATTACCAGTGTACAAAAGAAATTAATTCATTTTCACCTAAATACTAACTTTCACGAACTAGAAATTTTTCTCTGACAAATTACCAATTCTTTAAGTAATCTACACTTCTTACAAAATTAAAGGAACACTAAATTTATCTTTAAAAATAGGCAAAATTCAAGCAGCTGTAACTTTTAAAAAAAATGAATAAAATTTAAATTTAAAAAGAGGATTTTAAAGCTTAAAACCTCTACTTTCGAAAGGTTACTATTATTTTTTAGTTTCTGTGAGTTTGGTAATTTTTAGGGTTATGTGGGGTAATGTGCAACACGTTCACGCGTTGCTCGGAAAACATATCCAAAAATCAAATTCTTGAATATATCATGGCTGTATAATGTAGAGAAAGAAAAATACTACAATTCTGCGTGATTAGATTTTCAAAATTTTAAATTTTTTCTAAAAATTTTTCGAGTTTTCAAAAAAACGTCTGTTTTAGCATTTTCAAATTTTCTTGGGGTGATGTGCAACACAGGTAAAATTAAGGTAAAAAATGCATGAATATCGACATCAATCGACTTAAATGTTAAATTTGGGCTTCTTAAATACAAATTAATCGAATAATGAAAGGAAAAATGCAAAAAACTTTATTTTTCATCATCTGAATCGCAGTTGTCACAAGTATAATAGTTGCGACCTTGCATGTCGACACATTTCAAATGATAAGGAATGTCGCAAGTGTTACAGTAAATTGAATTGTTGCGATTTTTTTTTTTTCCATATACACATGTTCAATCGTAAAATAGCGATAAACTAGCGAAAAATGAGTGTTGCACATCACCCCAAAAAAAGTGTTGCACATAACCCCAAACACGCTATTTTGCGCGGACTGGCGTGACACCAACACAACGTAAGAAAATCACAAAATCGCTGTGGATTATCAAAAGTACTTAAAAAACTAACAATATAAAAAATTTACCTATAAGATGACCTAAAACCAATTCACGAAATCACTATGAATGTGAAAAGCGAAAATTACATTGAGCTCGAGAAATTTAACTCGCTTTTCGTACAGCAAACCAGGGTGCGTGCCATCTCGCGAGTTATTTATCTAAAACAAGGTACTATTGACACAAATAGATGGCAGTATGCGGTTCTGTCAAATGTCGACATGCAGACCAGGAATCGGAAACGTTGCATATCACCCCATGTTGCACATCACCCCACACAACCCTACATATAGAAAGCTACGAGCTGGACAAAAGAAAATTTTCCTCTCACTTTGTGGGATGTGTATGAAGTTAGCATATCAATTGTCAGCATATAAAAAAAAAGTAGAATTCTCTTTGCATACAACCGAGTTCTATAGTTCCTGATAAATTTTAACAATAGTTCTGGTCATTTAACATAAATAAACGGAAGTTGAGAAATGATATGCTAACTTTCCGCGAAGTCAGCATATCATATAATTTTTTCGAAAATTCTCCAATGAATTTTATAGTTTTTGACGAGTTCTATAGTTCTGTAACATAGTTCTGACCATTAACAATTTCTAAATAATTATTAACAATTATTATCAGCATATCACTCATACTGCAGTGATATGCTATGCTTCTGCGATAAGTTCTCGGCTCGTACGAGGTTTTAAACAATAATTTTAAACCTTCTGACGATAGTTCCGTACAGTTCTGACCACTGGCTATTTTTAAATAATTATTAACAATTATTATCAGCATATCACTCGTGCTACAGTGATATGCTATGCTTCTGCGATAAGTTCTAGGCTGGTTCGAGATTTTAAACAGTTCTAAACTCCCTGACGATAGTTCCGTACAGTTCTTATCACTGCTTACCTCTCAATAATTACACAGGCACACAAAAAATAAAAATTGTCTTGGCCGAGACACTACACTAGTGTATTTCCATGTATTTTGACCCGCTGAATCCGAATCCGAAGTCAGAATTGTCAGATTGGCTCTCAGTTCCGAGCAAACCTCAAAAAAAAGTATTCGTTTTGTGGAGTTTTGAACTTTTTTTGAGGTTTGCTCGGAACTGAGAGCCAATCTGACAATTCTGACTATGGATTCGGATTCAGCGGGTCAAAATACATAGGAATATACTAGTCTGGTATACAGGCTAACCCACTTTTTTTTGTGTGTGCCTGTGCACAGGCATACCAAAAAAAAAGTGGGTTGGCCTGTATACCAGACTAGTATATTCCTATGTATTTTGACCCGCTGAATCCGAATCCGAAGTCAGAATTGTCAGTTTGGTTCTCAGTTCCGAGCAAACCTCAAAAAAAGTGTTCGTTTCGTTGAGTTTTGAGGTTTGCTCGGAACTGACGAGGAGACTTACGGAAGTGTAACTCACCGATTTTAATGAAACTTGGCATACTTGTAGAACATCGAAAAATAATCGACACTTATTTTTTTATTTCGGCAATGGTGCGAGTTTAAGGGGAGGTAACCGTTCAGAGGCCCAAAAAATGCATGAATTTCAGGAATTTTTTTTTGTATAAAATAAATGAATTTGAAAAAAACTTTTAAGGGGTTTTATTCTTGTACTGTTACATAAGAAATTATTATTTTTTCATGTCAAAATAACGGCTCTTGCTTCCACGCCATGAAGCTACAAACGACGTGAGTTTATGCGCGCAAAGCGCTCCACAGTCTTGCCAGCTAATCTGAAACAAAAAACACAAAAAATTTATTAAACTAGACTAAATTTGGGGGGCCTTATGGTTTTCCGATTTTTAAAAAACCCCCGGAAAACAAAATGGCAGCTATTTGAAAAAAAAACCCATTTAACGGAAACAATGGTTTTTTTTCAAATGGCTGCCATTTTGTTTTCCGGGGGTTTTTTAAAAATCGGAAAACCATAAGGCCCCTCAAATTTAGTCTAGTTTAATACATTTTTTGTGTTTTTTGTTTCAGATTAGCTGGCAAGACTGTGGAGCGCTTCGCGCGCATAAACTCACGTCGTTTGTGGCTTCATGGCGTGGAAGCAAGAGCCGTTATTTTGACATAAAAAAATAATAATTTTTTATGTAACAGTACAAGAATAAAACCCCTTAAAAGTTTTTTTTAAATTCATTTATTTTATATAAAAAAAATTCCTGAAATTCATGCATTTTTTGGGCCTCTGAACGGTTACCTCCACTTAAACTCGCACCATTGCCGAATTAAAAAAAATACGTGTCAATTATTTTTCGATGTTCTACAAGTATGCCAAGTTTCATTAAAATCGGTGAGTTACACTTCCGTAAGTCTCCTCGTGAGAGCCAATCTGACAATTCTGACTTCGGATTCGGATTCAGCGGGTCAAAATACATGGGAATACACTAGTGTAGTGTCTCGGCCAAGACACTTTTTATTTTTTGTGTGCCTGTGTTATTAACAATTATTATCAGCATATCACTCCTACTACAGTGTTATGCTATACTTCTGCGACAAGTTCTCGGCTCGTTCGAGGTTTTAAACAATAGTTCTAAACTCCCTGATGATAGTTCCGTACAGTTCTTACCACTCCCTACTTTTAAATAATTTCAATAGTAATTATTAATTCACCAGTGTAGAAAAAATATATAGTCGGGATGTAGTCAGCCTTCGTCTTTCAAGCGGGATTGTCATGTTCTTCCAACGAATTTTACCCGCATGACTCAATTTTAACGTAATTTGACGCACAATGATTTATCTTTGTTAATTATCTAAACTTGAAAAGGACCCAAAGTAAGGGTCGAAACGTCGTTTATAAATAAATTACTGCCAGTCAGGCTGACTTACATCCCGACTATATATTTTAAATAATTATTAACAATTATTATCAGCATATCACTCCTACTACAGTGATATGCTATGCTTCTGCGACAAGTTCTCGGCTCGTTCGAGGTTTTAAACAATAGTTCTAAACTTACTGACGATAGTTCCGTACAGTTCTTACCACTCCCTACTTTTAAATAATTATTAACAATTATTATCAGCATATCACTTGTGCTACAGTAATATGCTATGCTTCTGCGACAAGTTCTCGTCTTGTTTGAGATTTTAAACAATAGTTCTGAACTCCCTGACGATAGTTCCGTACAGTTCTGACCACTGACTACCTTTAGAACACTTAGGAGATTTTGATGTTTACAGACGGTTTCTACTATGGCATAAATCCCGCTCGCTAAAAATGCCGTATATCTGAAACAGGTGGAATATACAAAATATCAAGCTGAACAAAGAATACAAGAGCTATGCACTTGTATTTTGTTGTACTCTATTCTTTACTATTTCTCTACACTTATGTATCATGAAAAGATTATTGAACTTTTTACATTTTTTACAGTAACTATTTTACGTGGGTCGTAATATATGATCACGCTTACTGCATTGAGAAATCGATTCAATTCACGACTGTTTCGTTAATATTAATAGAAGGAACTGAAATTACAACACAATACTGATTATAGCATAAAGACACATGACAGAGTGATTGTGAGCATATACCTCGATTTTTATTTTTTCTGACTTTTACAACATAAATCCCCGCGCAGCGTAAATACCGAAGTTATTATTATAATGTTGCAGTCAAATGTCTAAAATTTTTAGAAAAGTATCTTTATGTGGTAAAAGAGGTCAAGATATTGTCAATAGTGGATATTGTATATAGAGTTTACACTACTATTTTTTATATTAATTTTCCCCACTCTCTGTCGAATCCAGAACCACGAACACCTACCAAATATTTCGGCTACCGCTATGAGAAGCGCCCATCCAAAGTCCGTAACTACAATTGGTGGAATCGGTAAATTCGCGGCGAGGATCAAACGTAACAAATTAGCTATATTCAGCGCTCGATGATTAGCCGTCACCATCTGCAGTGTAGGCACGCTTCCTTGGTTCGTTATAAGCGTACATTGGTACAGAAAAACATGTGGATCGTGTGATTTTTCACGTTTGACAATTCTACCCGTGGCATCAAGAGCGAGCGTTGCGTTTCTGTTGTTACGGCAGCGGGCTGAATAAATTTGTGCTTGTTCTGGCGTCCAATAAATGCAATTAAATTTCAGCAATGCTATAAAATGAATATACCCAGCATACTTACCGTTTTGAAAGCTGTTGTATAAATTTAATGCAGGATTTGAGAATGTTAAGTCATACTTTGCCAAGAAGCGCTGTTCTTTGGCTTTGCGCAAGACTGCGGTACTTGGCAAAATCGGTGGATTTTTTCCGCCAAATTTCTTCAACCGACCAGCCTCTTCGCGTCGTAAAATTACCGCGTTTTTTCTTCCATCGATCATAGCATCGGCCATTTTGCGACGCCTTTCTCCCTTCAAGTGCCTTCGTTTCTTTTCTGAATGCATGCGAGAATTAATACCCTCGATGCGACATGTCAGCACTACATCAACCGCTTTTGCTGGCTCTTTTAACAAGCTACCATTGATTGTGATTTTACATTCGACGCAGTACCCAAAAACGTTAAAAATTGACGTCTAATGGCACTACGATAAACGCTGTTATTTTTAAAACAGAACACACAGTCGATCTCGTGCCGTACCCAGATTGCTTCAGCAATTACGTCTGACCATCCTGTGCGCAACTTCCAATAATTACGCTTCCCGGGAAAAAAAAATAATTATTTTTAAAAACAATATATTAAAAATATATAAAAATATATATATATATATAAAAAAATTTTAAAACATAAAAAAATATATAAAAATATAAAAATATAAAAATAAAAAAAATAAAAAAAGGAACCGATTCCCCATCACGTCCGCGTTCGTGGTTCTGGATTCGACAGAAAGTGGGGAAAATTAATATAAAAAATAGTAGCTGTAAACTTTATATACAATATTTACTATTGACAATATCTTGACCTCTTTTACCACATAAAAATACTTTTCTAAAAATTTTAGACATTTAACTGTAACATTATAATAATAACTTCGGTATTTACGCCGCGCGGGGATTTATGTCGCAAAAGTCAGAAAAAATAAAAAATTTGAGGTATTTGCTCGCAATCACTCTGTCATGTGTCTTTATGCTATAATCAGTATTGTGTTGTGATTTTAGTTCCTTCTATTAATATTAACGAAACAGTCATAAATTTAATCGATTTCTCAATGCAGTAAGCGTGATCATATATTACGACCCACGTAAAATAGTTACTGTAAAAAATGTAAAAAGTTCTTACATCTTGAAATAATCTTTTCATGATACATAAGTGTAGAGAAATAGTAAAGAATGGAATACAACAAAATACAAGTGCATAGCTCTTGTATCCTTTGTTCAGCTTGATATTTTGTATATTTTACCTGTTTCAGATATACGGCATTTTTAGCGAGCGAGATTTATGCCATAGTAGAAACAATCTGTAAACATCAAAATCTCCTAAGTGCTCTAAAGGTAGTCAGTGGTCAGAACTGTACGGAACTATCGTCAGGGAGTTTAGAACTATTGTTTAAAATCTCGAACAAGCCGAAAACTTGTCGCAGAAGCATAGCATATCACTGTAGCACAAGTGATATGCTGATAATAATTGTTAATAATTATTTAAAAGTAGAGAGTGGTAAGAACTGTACGGAACTATCGTCAGTAAGTTTAGAACTATAGTTTAAAACCTCGAACGAGCCGAAAACTTGTCGCAGAAACATAGCATATTACTGTAGTATGAGTGATATGCTGATAATAATTGTTAATAGTATTTAGAGATAGTTAATGGTCAGAACTATGTTATAGAACTATAGAACTCGTCAAAAACTATAAAATTCATTAGAGTAATTTTCGAAAAAATTATATAATATGCTGACTTCGCGGAAAGTTAGCACAACATTTCTCAACTTCCGTCTATTTATGTTAAATGACCAGAACTATTGTTAAAATTTATCAGGAACTATAGAACTCGGTTGTATGCAAAGAAAACTCTACCTTTTTTTTTATGTGCTGACAATTGATATGCTAACTTCATACACATCCCATAAAGTGAGAGGAAAATTTACTATTTTGTCCAGCTCGTAGCTTCCTATATGTAATGTCACGTCTTTTTTTGCACGACAGATCAAAAGGGGCTAAGAAGAGTAAGGTGGTAGGCCTCTCCGACGGTTCTCTCGCACAGTCCGACTATTCAATAACCGAAATTTCTGGTGTTGGGCGCCAGACGCGTAAATTCGCGTCCACTAATGTACGCTAAGATTGCGAAGAACCAGAGAGAGACGCAAGACGTGATAATTTCGGTGTGCGAGGAATCGGTTAGCTCGACCTTGGAACCGGTAGCTAAAGCCTCCGTTCCAGCGTCGAGCCCTTCTCGCAGCGGCGGTACTTCCCGACACATGGACAGGTCCACGGCGTCAGCTGGGGATCCCGGTGCTGCAGAGCTGACGGGGGGAGCCGACCAATCGGCCAACGAGACGATCGAGGAGGTCGAGATCTTTGAGGACTAGGGCCTATCGCAGCGCGAGCTGTTCGAGGAGGTGCCTGTGGCCCAAGTTGAGCAGATCATAGAGGAGAGCGGGATACAGCCCGCGGCGGTTCCCGGCGTAAACCGCTTCAGGGACTCACCGTTGTGGTGGATGGTGTCTCTGTGGAAGTGGGGCCCAGGTCAAGTACCTGGGTTTTAACATAGATGGACAATGGAGCTTCGGCGAACACATAGCTCGTCTTGCTCCCCGCATTGGGGGGGGGGGGGGTTGCGGCCTCCCTGGGGAGGCTTCTGCCCAACGTACCGTGGTCCGGGAGGTCGCGCCCGTCGATTATTTGACGGAATGGTGAGTTCCATTGCTTTCTATGGGGCGCCCATATGGGCGGGGAGGGTCGCCGCCAATCGCACGCTGTGCAAGAAATTGCGCAGCGTGCAGCGGAAGGTGGCCCTCCGAGTGGCGCGGTGCTACCGCACCGTGTCGTACGAGGCGGCCACGGTCCTCGCGGGCCTTCCGCCTCTGAAGCTGGTCGCGGAATCGTACGCGTTTGTGTACCGAGCGCATGCGCCAGCTCCATGCGGAAGCGAGGGATAGAGGTGACGTGCTCGCTTCTAGCGTGCGCGGTGCGGTGAAGGAACGCGCCAAACGGGCCATGCTCGCGAAGTGGGCGGAGCAATTGGCCGCCCCAGGGCTGTCCAATCGGACAGTGGGAGCGGTCGCTCCGCTTCTTCGCGAGTGGCTCGAGCGGATGAAAGGGGGGGGGTCTCCTTCCAGATGGCACAGGTGCTCAGAGGGCACGGTTGCTTCGGCGACTACCTGTGTCGGATCCGGAAGGACCCCACCCCGCAGTGTCAGCACTGCGGAAATGAGCTAGACACGGCCCAGCATACGCTAGCCGTGTGTCCGGCGTGGGGAGCTGAGCGAGCGGCGCTCGAGGCCCAGATAGGGCAGGACCTCTCCCTCCCGGCGATCGTAAGAGCGATGCTGGGGGAAGAGGCGAACTGGAGGGCATTTGTTTCCTTCTGTGAGGTCGTCATCTCACAGAAGGAGCAGGCCGAGTGAGAGCGTAGGGGAAAGGTGTCCGCGGCGGGACACCAGTCGCCGCCGCTACAGCCTTTCCCACAACCGCCTCTTAGAGACGACGGGGTAGCCGGGGGACCCCCGGGTGATGGGCGTGATGACAATCACGCCCACCCGGGACCCCCCCGAGCTAAAAGGAGCGGGAGACCTCCGGGCGGTGGGCGCGGCGCAAGCCGCGCCCGCCCGGGGCCCCCGCGTAGACCGCGCATAAATCGCGCGGCGCACCTGCGCGACCACGTGGCGCTGCTACAGCGCCGTGGAGAGGGCGGATGACCGGGAGGTGGAGTGGGCGCTTAACCTGGTTTAAAAGCCGCGTAACGGCTCCCGGTATAAAGTCCGACGGAGTATCGTCGGTCTCGCCCGCCCCACCCTCCGTGGCAGCATCCGGATATGGAAGAGGGCCGTCGCCCGTGGTGCGTGGGCATGGCGCACACCAGCGCCGCGCACGTGGCGCCACGGGCATCGACCGGAGAGAGGGAGGGGATGTGGAGTGGGGAAGTGCTCCACCTCCCTGATGCCTCCCAGGAGTTGGGCGACGGAGTCGGAGGTGATGTCCCCGACCCGTCGTGGAGTAGGAAGGATTCCCCCAATATAAAAAAAATGATGGGACTGGGGGGAGGGGTACCTCCCATGAGATACCTCTCCTCCCTCCCCAGGGATTAACGGCGCGGGGGGTGCCCGGAAGCATGCTGCTCAGCGATTCCCGGGCACCCTCCAATTAAATGCCAGAGGTGGACACCCGCAGGGGTTTTTAGTGGGTAGGCCCATTAGGGAGAGTCCCACATAACCCCGGTCCTATCACCCAGGGCTGGGGTATGCGTAAAGCATTTCCCCTGCGATAAAAAAAAACCAGGTCCCCCGGCGGAGCAGGGGAGCGCTCGTGGCAAGGACCCCGTAGGGACCACGCCCAAGCCCCCCCTCCCGCTACGCTCTACCTCTGTCAGCTTGGAGAACGGGGCGGCCGAGGACCCTAGGGCTCCCAGGCCATCCCGCCCTCCCCCTCTCCTGTAACTGGAGCCGAAACTCCCACTAGGGAGGCGAGCTCCTCTCTCATCCTCGGAGCCCGCCTCCCCTCCCCCCATTAGTCTTCGGGCGGGAACACCCAGCCCTCCCCCCAGCCGATGCCCAGCCGGCAACCCCGAATCTGCGCAAAGCGGACATTTCGGGGCCGCCGCAGAGCAACGGCTAGCCCGGTGGCCGCTAACTTCGCAGCGGTAGCAAAGCCCGCTGCGGTCCACCGGGGAGGCGCACAGGGCTCAGACGTGACCCACGTCTAGGCACCTATAACACCTCAGGGGCCGAGTCTGGAGCAGCTATACCTTCGGTTGTAACCGTACGGAGGTGTGATGCCCCCCGCAATATCACTATTAGTGTCACCGACACGGTCGCCACTCGATTTTATCCCGAGAAACCGAGAAAGGATTATGAAATATATTGGAAGAAGTTCCCGACCTTTCGACGCCCTGCTGATTCCTCTTTCCTCCTTCTGTTTCAGGTCGCCCCGTTGCCGCTGGATCTAGGATCGCCGCTGGACCAAGCACCTCGGATCTCCTCTGGACTGCAGCTGTGCACCGCTGACTGTGTCTTTGGACCTTCGCTGGACCGCCTTAGGATCTCCCCGAACGGACGCAGGATCGCCAACAGGTAAGTATCAGGATCAGGTAGGTATGTCGATTAGGTGAGTTGACCGCACACGAGTGAATTTAAATGACTGTATTTCTTTTTAACTGGTAAAATATCATTTATTTTACTCTATTTCCAGACAATACAAGCTTTTCGTACTCGAAAGTCTTATGATTTAACGCGTCTACAGCGGGATAGTCTACGCCGAGTACAAGTACATACCACGAAGTACTCATAGAGATCAAAGACGAATCGACCGTACTACTCGGAGTCCCGACGAAGAATCCTCGAACCATGGGGTTCGCTCCGGCTCCCGACTCCAGAGCTGGTACCCCACTCTCGCGTGGGCACGCCCTTTTACATGTATGTAACGCGTGCTTATCACACGTCCGCATGTGGCGTTCTTCGCTTCCGCGTTCCTTACTCATTGTTCGCCGTGCCAGATGTGACCGCGAACAAAAGGCTCTTTGTTACGCTTCACTTGTTATTCGCGCACCTGTACAAGTAAACAGCTTTCTAAACATGTGTCGACGCATACCTTCTCGATTATTCCTTTCGACATTTCTACGCAGCGTTCCATTTCCCGAACTCTTTAATTAATATTTAATTAATTTAACCATTTGTACTGTTATTGGCTCACCATAGAAGTGGAACTCTGCGTTTACATGATTTATTTTCCCGATTGTCGCGCGATACATTTTTACGTGACGCCTTCCGCACACCTGGGTCACCCGTGCCTCCCTACGACTTCCGGATCGCGCTGTCGTATCTCCGTATGGTGCCACGTGGTACCGTCTTATGGTAACCCTACGTGCTCGACGCTAATTTGACTACAGTTATCGACTGCCCTTGACCATCGCGCGGCCTCTAACCATTTGACCCGATGATCGGCTCACGCCGATATAGCGCCCCATGTACCGTGGATCGCGTATCCGCGTACCGCTTCGGCCGGTGGGACGGCTTCGCCTCGCGCATGTTCGCTTAGCATGATTATGCGTACCCACGTTCCTATTTTCCTCCTTGGATCGCAGGATCCGCGGGCACCCATACCACCCATTTCGGGGTGCGGGGATCGCCCTAAACGCGCCAACGGCCTACCCTTCGCCTTTCGCGTTTCGCATCTATTTCGTGACGGGTGTTTACGTGGATTGTATACCCGGTACACGTTCGACGCGCCTATCCGATATATACGGTGACCACTTTGATATGTGCCGCCCGTGGTTTCGGTTTTACATGATCTGAGCGTCCGACTCGCCGACCGCTGGTTGCTATTTCTTAATTAGGCTACCGTTAATGCATCTACGTCGTGTTTCACCCGATCGGACTATCGGTTAGCCAAAACCTCTGACCACCACCCCGTGGTGTCCGCCTCTCGGACAGTGAACGGCTCGCGCGCGCTCTCATCGCTGATTCCGCAATTAGCCGCGTTGTTAATTCTCATTCCGGGAATAGGAAAAGGTATTCGCAAGTATAACTCTATTTTTAATGTCCATACCGGCTCGTGCATACCGGGTGTGACATCCGTGTTTATTGACCGTTTCGCGTTGTCGGCCCGCCTTTAGCTGTACTCGCGCGCTTTCGCGTAGTCTGGACTTAATGCCCGTCTTACACCGCTTGTTCGTTTTAACAGCGGTCTCGAATATACACAACAAAACTCGATTTTTTAATCTCTGATTGTTCTCTGGTAATTCAAACCTTTTTTGAAATTCACTGAATCTTTTGATTTGCACGGAACCTTTTCTATTAAGCCAAAATCAAAACCAAAATTTTTGTCTGTTATAAAATAAACGTTTTTGTATCTGTCAAGCTTACGCTCGCTTCTTGACCCCTCTATGGGGATCGGACTAGTGAAACTAATATCACTTTATAAACCAAATCGGGTTATCATTTCTCGTTAATCTCTAAATGTAAACTTATAATCAAGGGAAAAGGAACAAAGAAAGTACCATTGTTGGCTATATATATACACACGCACTTAACACTAATTAAACGTTTTTATTTGACAGCTGACACGACACCCTTGTCGCATCTCGTATCGCCGCGTGGATCATCCTATGCTGCGCCCGCAGGTCAGTCGGGCTGGCTTTGCCGGTCTTTACCTCCGGCGGTTGGACAACCGGCTTCTTCCCCGTCGTCTTTCTCGGCGTGATGAGTGGCTGTGGGAGTATTCGGTCCTCCAGGACGGTTGGCCCTTGCTTCCGCATCGCGAAAGTCGGCACGGGGATCACGGTCTGCCGATGATTCCTCGCTCGTGAACTCGATCGTGGTCGACTGCCGCTGCTTCTTCAGCTGTTGAGCTTCGCGCCGTTTGGCAAGGTGTTCGGCGTGCTCCAACTCGTATATTGTACGCGTCCTGCGGCGTGCTTTGCGAGCCGCTGCGCGTTTGCCGGTCCTCTGGGTCGTGAGCACGACACTCTGTTCGTGCCTGTATTGCACCCGAATCTCGCTCGCGTACTTGTCACCGGCTGTCGGTTCGCTGTCCTCCTGGTCACTTCCGAGATCGCTGGAGTCGCTCTCCCGTACCGAGCGCGGGTCTTGGAGCGTCGCGGATTCACCCTCTTGACATTCCGCGTCGTCGTCGTTGTCATCCTCCTCGCACCCGGGATCGCTCGCTCGACTCCTTCTCCGCTGGTACTCGGCTGTGGTGTTGGTTGTCTGAGCGGTGACCTCAGCTCGGCCCTCACACACGTTTGCCTCGTGGTTGTCGTCGTGTTCCGTTCCGGTGACGGTTCCTCCAGGTCATACTTGTTTAATCGTTCGGGCCTGAATTTAGTCCGAGCGTACACCTGTGGATCACGTTCGCCGAACAAGTCGTTCTGAAGATCACACTGGATCCCCATACTGTTCGTCGATCCTTGCGACGGTGGTTTGGCCGTCGCGGGAATGTCACCTAAAATGTGTTCCGGCGTCACCGGCCCCTTGTCGTTGTTGTTGGTGTCGGCTTTTGGCGCCTCGTCGTTTCCGCTGGTCATCTCCGTGGCAATGTTGACCGAACGTCCGTCAACATCGATAATGACGCGGAACGGCATTCGGTCCTCCTCGTCGGTGTATCTCGCCGAGATGGCCACCAGAGCGCTCGCTTTGACGGTATGGTCCAGTGGATCATGTACGTCCACGTTTACACACCGTCTAAAGTGCTGACTTTTAATTTTCTCCAATTTAAGGATGGCTTGAATCATGTTCTGACTCTCGATCGCCTCCTGTCGCAGTGTCTCATGATCCGTGATGTACGAATTGCTTGGCAAATTGTGCGCGTACTCCTCGGCCAAATGGAGCATTTGGTCGATTCGCAATCGTTGCTCGGTCGCTATGGTGTTGTTCCTTACCTTACGCATTATCGCGTCACGCCCTTCACGATTCGCGATTAATCGGTGATCCATCTTGATCGCGAAATTTCGCTTGCTCCACAATGTGTACTCACGCTTCAACGAATTACGATCGACTGGCTTTCTTTTTCGGTCGCGCGTCGCGGTTGTGGTCTTCGCGCGCGCCGCGCTTTGTTGACGTTTCGTGCTACGCGTTTTCGTACGTACCGCGTCTCTCGAGCGTCTCGCACTTTTCACCGTCGTTATCTTATCGGTTGGCACAATATTCATTTTTGCGAATCTGCCGTGACCGTCGTGCTTTTTGGTTTTCGCGCGCACTTTTGCACGCCACTTGAGCGTTTTTGGGTTACACGGTGGCGACTTTAGGGTTTTTCGCGCACTTGCGTTATCTCTCCCCGTCATTGTCGGTCGTGCATTTACCGTTTTCACGTCTGCGTCCTCGTTTTCAACGTAATCGATCGTCATTTCTTGTTTGATCGTGATTTTCACTAATTTTTCTTTTTTTTTTTTAGGTCGTCGTTGGATCGTGCCTTTTCCCCTTGGATGGGTTCGTCATGGTCGTGGGATTCCTCCATCTGTTCGCTCACCGGGGTAAGTACTCCGTTTTCTCTCTTGGTTTTTATATATAATTTCCCTTTTTCTTTCAGGTTGCTGTGAATCCTGAGTCCCTGATAGAAGTCCTCGTAGTCCACGGTGGTTGCGTCGCTGTCGTCCTCGTCCTTCCACATCGCGTTCAGCCACGCTACCCCTGGGTCGTCAGAATCTGAGATTTCGATGACGTCGTCTCGTGGTTGTTCGTCTTCTCTTCCTTCATCGTCGGATGACTGTAATAGCCGGTCCAAGATCGCTCTCCAGCGTTCTTCTGGCACGCTCCTATCGCCGTTTGGCTCGGGATTGGTCGGATCGTTGATCTCCACGGTGTCGTCTCGTTTCTGGTTCAAGCCCAGATCTTCGTTGCTGGATGATTGAATCTCAATTATCTCTTCCGTTATTCGCGGTCGGTTTATCGTTCGCTCGATTTCGTACGCTGAGTCACCGTCCGCGTCACTCTCCGCCTCTGATGGTGCGTAACTTGCGTCGCTCTCGCGGTCCGCTAGCCCACTGTCTGGTCTTTCCGCTTCGTCGACACTTTGATCCTCGATATCCCCACCATCGTCGTTCCATATTTCGTCGTACCTGTTGTCGTCTTCGTCGTCTTTATCGCTGATTTGGTCAGTGCCGTACAAATCTGCGGGATCTTCCCCCTCGTCGTCGTCGGAATGCATCTGGTCGTCGTCGGACTCCCCGTCATTTTCGACTTGGCCAGGTCCGTCATGCCGTTCGTCATCGTTGTCGTCCTCTTCCATCTCTCGCAATCTTGCCACTCGATGAGGTTTGATTTGTCTTGCATTAAAGACACCGATGTTTTGGCCATCGAGATCCTCAACGAGGTATGCGTTTGGTCTGATGATTCGCTGTATCCTGTACGGCCCTTCGTATACCAGATGTATTTTCCTCGTTAACTTACGACTGGCATCCGATCTGCGGTAGAGTTTCACCCAGATTTTCTGTCCCTCGTGATACGTGGCTGCCCCATGTTTGTCCGCCTAAATTTTCCTCTTTCGCGCCGCTTCCGCAAGCCGTTGTCTTGCTCGCTCGACCTTGTCAGCCCATGGTTGCTCCTCCGGGTCTTCTCGAGGAATCAGCGCCGGATGTATCGCGCTTAAATGTCCGTTCTGACCGTTGTTCAGCTCCACCGGGGTGAAGCCGTGCGACCCGTGTCGAGTGTGATTGATCACCTCCTCCGCACGGTCAATGATTTTATGCCACGCGTGCTGACGCTGGCTAGCATACGCGCGTATAATACGACCTAATTCGCGCATCACGCGTTCGACTGGATTCGACTGGGAATGTACGGCGACGTTCGCCTAACCGCGAAACCCTTTTCGGCGGCGAATTCTCGCCATCGCTCGGTCAAGAATTGGCCCCCGTTATCGATTAGGATAGTTTGCGGTATGCCTATCTCTCGAAAGAATCGGTCTTCCAAATTTTGCACAATGGTATCGAGTCGCTAATTTTTCATCGGAAATAATCGTATGAATTTAGAAAATTGATCCATTATTACTAATACGTATTTATATCCGTGGTGCGTAGCCGGTAGTGGCCCGAATATGTCTAACGACAACGTTTCTCCCGACGCTTCCGGTAATTGGTAATATTCGGTGCCCACCGTCGGTCGCGTATAATACTTTGTCGCCTGACAAATTTCGCATGACGCTACCACGTCGCGTGAAATGCGTTCAAAGACCCGTCAAAATAACGCTTCAGGAAGTCGCAAGTTTTGTCCGTGCCGAAATGTATTAACAATTGGTGAACCTCTCGCGTGATTCGCCATGTTACCTTGCGCGGTAGCGCAATTTTCTCTCCCTCCTCGCGCTTAATTCGAACAAGTCCGTCGCGCTCGTATATGATTTCCGGGTGATTTTGCATCGCCTCGCGTAGCGTTTCCTCGGCGTTTTGCGCTTCTCTGATAACGCCGATCCATGTTCGCGTGTCGTTACCTTGGTTAACATCACGTATCAACGCGATTCGTCGAATCTCATTCGTCGCATCCGCGTTCGTGGCTTTTCGCGAAAGCACGTCCGCGATTTCATTTTCGCGCCCAGGCAAATGCACTATATCTAAGTCAAATTCCTGTAAGAACGCGAACCAACGTGCGATCCTACTGTTATTCTGTACGCAGGTACTGAGAAATTTCAATGTTTGGTGGTCGGTGTTTACGCGCACGTGTCGTCCAAGCAACAACGTATGCCACTTTCTGAGAGCCCACACGAGAGCTAAGCACTCAAGTTCCGTAACGGTGTAATTTACCTCGGCGCCCTTGAGGCTCCGACTCGCGTACCCGACCGTTTGTCGCGTTTCCGCCTCCGCGTTCGGTTGATATCGATATAACCTCGCGCCCAGATCCGTTTGCGCCGCGTCCACGTAAATTCCATATTTCGCGTCCGGCCTGAACAGATATAAATCTGGCGCTTTGCGGAACGCTTGTTTAATCCCGTTGAACGCGCTCTGTCTGTCCGCCGTTTATTCGAAATTTTGACCTTTTCTCAGTAACTCCTCCAACGGTTTTGTCATACGCGCCAAGTTTTTTTATAAATCTGCGGTCCCAATTTACGAGCCCTAAAAAGGATTGGACCTGTTTCTTGTTACGTGGTGTCTCGAAATTGGCAATCGCATCGCGTGTTTCTTGGTTTATTTCCGCTTTAATTTTGTTGAACGTATATGCCCTAAGAATTTCATTTCCTCTCGTAGGAATTCGCATTTATCGCGATTAAGTCGGAATCCAGCTTTTTCCAACTTTGTCAATACCCATTCCAAATGTATCAAGTGCTCCTCCAACAAGTCCGATGCTATCAGCACGTCGTCGAGGTAGACCAATAAAAATCTTGGTCACCCAATGCCTCCCATGCATGGCTCGCGTAAATGACGCTCCTGACGTCTTCAGCCCGAATGGCATGCGTTGGAACACACATGTTTGACTGTCGAACAAAAATCCGGCGTATTGCGTGGAATCTGCCGTTAGTGGAATTTGCAAAAAGGCATGGCTCACGTCTAGCGTGGAAAAGAATTTTTTTTTCCCTATGCGTCGAAATATTTCCTCGATGGTTGGTGGTTGGGCATGATCGTTGGCCATGTGTTTATTAATTTCTCGCGCGTCCAAACACAAACGAATATCGCCGTTCTTCTTGATTACCACTACCAATGGATTTACGTATTGCGTTGCCTGTTTTCGCACGATGCCCTTTCGCTCGAGCTCTTTGATATATTTCCTGACACGATTCATATGGATTTCCGGTATCGGATACGTTTTCTTCTTATATGGACGGGTCACGTTCATCTCTATTCGATGTTCGTAATGGTTCACCCGACCAATTTCTCCGTTGAACAATTCCGCATGATTGTCCAGCATTTCCCGCAATTGTCTCGTTGCTTCTTCGCGTTCGATTATACTCACGCGCATGATTGGGTTTATCGACCCAATACGATTCGTACTTTGCTGGAAATGGTGGATCCTTTCTCCGAAAATGCTCCTCTCAGAGTGAACTTCTTGATCGGTAATAATTCCATTTCTTTGTTCGATTCGCGCAGCTGCTCGTAAAATGCCCGTGTCATCGCCGTAACTTGCGCTCCGGTGTCGATAAGCGCTTTTGTGCTACACCTGCCGAATCTCATGTCGATCATCGGCACGTCCGCCTGATCGCCTCTAGTTGCACAACAATTATTTTTCAAAGCAATATACATATTCTATTTGCAATTGGCACAATTTAATTTAAAGATTTCACATCTTTTTTTGAAATACATGTTACTTGAGTTAAGTTAGGTAACATAATTTTGTGACGAAAAAATAAAGCTACCACTTAGGTTGAATTTTTGAATTTACAAAAAAATCACTCAACGTTACTAAAATTGACATCACGAGTATGAATCTACTATTTAAAACAAGAAATCATTAATATAAGACTTGAAATAATACCTAAGTACCATATTTCTGGTACGTTACGTGACCTTGCACGCTTATGGCAAAACATTAATAAAAATTATTATAAAATACATAATCGCACGCTCCTAACGATAATCAAACATAAATTGATCGAATAAATAAAGTAATAAACATTTACAAGCACTTTCATACGCTGACGTACGCTCTGGGCTACATCGTCACGTGACTTGTACCGCACTAACACAAATCACTCAAAAATCATACATTATACACATCAGCGAACTCAGATTACGTTTCGATCTTTCTACTGATTATTGTTTTTGTTACATTCACTTTTGATCACTCTCATACGCATCTCTGATCCGCCGTCACGTGACCGGTGCTTACCGTTATCACACGTTACCAAATTGCCCTCCTTGCTTCACTATCGCTCGCAACCAACGCGTCTCGCTTTTACTCTTCTCGGGCTATCGTAAACACTCTAAATCTATCGCTATTTTATCCGTTCTGACATCGGAATGACTTGTCACGTGATCACGTTCACGATATTCACGCTATGTCAAATTTACGTCACAAATCCGTTCTATTCGCGTCAAACGCTTGGAAATACTTTATTCTTTCTCCAAATAAATTATATTAAATATAATTAAAATAAAATAATTATTTTAGGTCACTTTTGTGTACAATCACGTGACCTCCTCGTCTCGCATGACTCGGATATGTCTATATATAAGTCAAAATTAATATAAAATAGATAAAACTCTTTGCAAAATTAATATTCAAGTAAAATTATCTTCGAATAACTTCAATAAACTCTGTTCAGGATTGACTAACAAATTTATAATTTATTATCAGATGTTCAATAATTCTAGTTTTATGTTATAAGTAGCGTGTAACGACTTCGAGTCAAATTTATGTTTTCTTAGTCAAGCGTTTTGCCTAAATACATATTATTGTTCGACAACGCGTCTCGTTTATGTATAGTGCCGTGCTGACTGCGTGGTCTCGTTCATCTTGACACGTTCGCGGAGCGTGACACGTGCGATCGCGGAATCAACAACCAACAAGGGCATCGCGCCGTTTTCCCTCGTGTTGGAAGTCAGAGCCAGCGGGCTCAGTCTGGTCTGTACGTCTTAAGAGATCACTCTCTGCGCCGAAATCGCATACGATCGATCGAAGTCAGTCTCGGCTATTCTGCGTGAAATCGAAGCAAGTGTCGCGGGAACGTTGTAATCGCCACCACCTGTTAATTACAAATACACGGTGCCACTGGAGTAATCAAAATTCTAAAACGGTGCATTATTTTGCCCTCCGAGTGTGCTTCAGCCAGATCTGAATCTGGACTCCCTCGCTTCTCGCTCCTTGCTTCATTACGCCTATGCACTGTCTCGTTTCCGCCTGTTATCCCTCTCGTTCTCTCTGAACGATCCCGGCAACCTCAGTTCAGCGTGAAAATCTGCTCCGCGCCCGAACATAAAAGTTGGTCCTTCGAGCCGGATGAGGTGAAATCTGTGCGGACTTAGTGCATACATACACTGATTGACTTCGTCTCTCTCATACTCGCCATCATGAGTGAGCTCTTAGTACAGCAGCAAGCTCTGCTGCACTCAATCTCTCGATCTCTTGAAAACTTCAAGAAGATTGGGAAGAATAACTACATCGCCGCAAAGATTCGGTCGAGAATAACCAGCCTTAAGGAGACGTGGTCGCAATGCGTTCAAGTTAACGCACAGCTGTTGCAAGCCTGCCCTGAGGACAACCGAGCTGCCTTTGACTACTTCAAGCACCATCAATTTGATGCAATCGAGGACATCTACCAAGGTACGCTGGACTACATGGTGGAGTGTCTGGAGGAGATCGAGCCGCCAAGGACATCCGACTCCGGGAGAGTCGACCTTTCATCATTAGGTCATGTACATCAGCGTGATTATTTATCATCCCTCTCGTTATCGCATCTGCCGCCGATCAACCTCCCTAAATTTTCGGGAAAATGTGAAGAGTGGGAAAGCTTTCGCGACCGCTTCACGGCGCTCATTATCGATAACAAGGACTTGTCAGCATTCGCGCGCATGCATTTCTTGTCATCGAATCTTTCCGGTCGGGCACTCGAGTCAATTAAAAACATCCCGATTACCGCGGACAATTCCAAGGTCGCTTGGAAAACGTTAACGACTCGATACGAAAACAAACGGCGTCTCGTCGAAGTACATGTTGCCGCATTATATAACCTTCCGACCGTTTCCCGCGAGTCATCATTTGAGCTAAACGAGCTGCGAGATAAGGCAAATCGCGCTGTCGCCTCATTAAAGAATTTGAAACGGTCTCCAGAGGAGATGCTGAGCGACATCCTCGTATACAGCGTTTCACAAAAGTTAGATCCAGCGACACGCAAGGCGTGGAAGCTGAAAGGCGGGGATGACCCCACCATCCCGACATACGAGGATCTCGATCGGTTCTTAACGTCTCGCGCTCGCGCTCTAGAGGAGTTAACGCCGCTTAATATTTCGAAGACGAATCGGTCGCCAAAGGTGACTAGCGCAACTGCATCGCCGGCAGCTCCCAATTCATGCCCCATATGTAACGCGTCTCATTATTTAAATAAGTGTCAACAATTCTTGAAGAAGAGTCCGAGTCAACGTCTGGAGATGGTTAAACGATTTAATCGATGTCTAAATTGCTTAAGCTCGAAACACGCCGCGCAATCTTGTACGAGCAAATACGCATGTAGAACGTGTCAGAAAAAGCACCACTCCATGCTCCACGTTGACGCTGCCTCATCTTCACTCAATTCAAGTGAGAATGTCATTTCTCCAGTCCTCTTATCCAGTCCTCTTATCCAGTTTGGTTCACAAAAGAGCTGATTTCTCTTATAAAGGCAAAAAAATCAGCTCATTTAAGATATAAGTATACACAAACTTATTCCGACTATCTATCCTTCTCTTACCTTAGAGCAAAGTGCAAATCTTTATCTACTGCATGCTGGGCAAACTTTATCAATAGAACTGAAAGCACCATAACGGATAACACAAAACTTTTTTGGAAATTTATAAAAAACATTAGATCCTCAGAGCCTCATGCCTCTTTTATTTTACACAATGATCACCTTGTGCAGGACAATGAGGTTATCGCAAACTGCTTCGCTGATTATTTCGAATCTGTCTACTCCGGCGACGACGGAAATAATGTTGAACCTGAAATAGATCCTAAACTGGCTCACTCCCTGAATCTTCTCTCCTTGGATATATCTATAGAAGAGGTGTATAATGAAATTGATAATCTCTCCCTTAATTGCGCCGCCGGTGTGGATGGTATTCCTCCATCGGTCTTTAAGTCGAGTATTTTTATTGCATCAAGGTTTTTATGGATAATATTTAATAAATCACTAAAGATGGGCTCATTTCCTGCACTTTGGAAACAATGTCTTGTCTCCCCGATTTTTAAAGAAGGTGAACGTCAATTTGTTACTAACTACCGTCCTATTTGTAAGCAAAGCATAATGCCTAAGATCTTTGACTGCATTGTGGCTCGCAAGCTTGGATCGCTCTGCAAAAACCTTATTATTGTCGAACAACACGGATTTGTCCCTGGACGATCCACGACTACAAATCTGGTAAATTATTATAATTTTTTAGCAAATATTGTTGAGAGTGGTTCCCAAGTTGACTCTGTGTATACTGACTTTGCGAAAGCGTTTGATTCTGTGAATCGTACTCTTTTATTAGGTAAACTGCGAGCTTATGGAGTCGAGGGCTCTCTTTTGCGCTGGATCTCATGCTTTCTCTCAGACAGAACACAAATTGTAAAATATAAAAACAGTATGTCTAGAAGCATAATTGTCTCTTCCGGGGTGCCGCAAGGGTCGCATCTTGGCCCCCTTTTATTTATTTTATTTATTAACGATATCGCTATGTATATTAAATATTGCCTTTTTTTACTATATGCGGATGACTTGAAAATGTATCGAAAAATCAATGGACTTGCTGATGCTTTACTGTTGCAACGTGATCTGCATGAACTTGAGGTCTGGTGTAGAAGAAACTGCCTTCGACTTAATGTTTCTAAATGTTTCGTTATACATTTTACACACAAATACAACCCGCTTTTGTATGACTACATACTTGATGGCTCACCACTCTCAATAAAGTATAACGCTCGTGATCTGGGAGTTATGTTTTGCGCTGACTTATCATTCAACAATCACATTCAATCTATTGTTTCATCTGCGTATAAAATGCTTGGCTTCATCCTCCGCTGGGGTAAATATTTTGTAAATATCTCCACTTTGAAATTGTTATACTGCTCGTTGGTTCGCCCAAAATTGGAATATTGCTCCACTGTATGGTCTCCTTATTACAAATGTCATATTGAAAAGATAGAACGCATACAACATAAATTCTTACGCACGGTAGCCTACCGTACGGGTAATCCTATGGCTTTTACCTGCCATGACTACTATCCCATTTCAATAAGACTGAATTTAATGACTTTAGAGAACAGGAGATTAATCTTTGACCTAGCATTAATTTTTAAAATATTAAATAGTTTTATCGATTGTCCTGACCTTTTAAAAGATATTTATTTAAATGTTCCAATCAGAGACTTAAGACAATCTTCCATCTTTTATGTTCAATATCACCGCACTTTATATGGCGTAAACTCATGTTTAAATAGGATGACTATCTCTGCAAACAACTATTCTAGCTTAGTTGATTTCTTCGGCGGCAATGTGTCTGCGTTCAAGCGGAAACTTATCTGTTTACTCTCCTAACATAACTTTTCTTTTCTAATTGTAATTATATTTTTATTCTACTTTAGATAAATTTTTATAATCTACTTTCTGTCATGTATACACTAAAGGGTTTACCCCGTAAATAAAGATTATTATTATTATTATTATTATTATTTCGGTCCCTTCGACTGCGCAGTCGGACGCGAATGATGCTCCGCCGTCAACGGCGGTTGCCTTATTTTCGAAATCAGACACTCATGCTCGATCTCCGGTTCTGCTAGCCACTGCGCGAGTTGAAATTCGCTCCCCCTCTGGTCGCACATGTGTCGCGCGAGCGCTGCTCGATCAAGGGTCCGAGGTGACATTCATAACGGGAAGACTTGCTCAAGTCTTAAAAGTGCGTCGCATTAAAATGCCTATTTCGATCTCAGCCGTCGGCTGCGTCGATGCCGGCACGTGTCGCTATGCCGCTCAGATCGAAATCCATCCGATAGGACGATCACATCCGGGCTTAACGACTATGGCTTCAATACTAAACTCGCTCACAAATTATTCTCCCGCTCCTATATCGCCTCATAATTCATGGAGTCATCTCGCCGATCTCACTCTCGCAGATCCGGATCCTATGAACTCCGACCCCATAGACATCCTTATAGGTGCCGATCTATATAGTGAGCTCGTTCTCGACGGGGTACGTAAGGGAAGCAGCGGCCAGCCCATCGCTCAAAATACAATTCTCGGATGGGTACTCTCGGGTCCGACGTCTACGCTGCCGTCGTCAAGTCGAACGAACGATCACCGTTCAGCATTGTTCGAGCTCGCTCTCTCTCGATCGGGAGCTTCGAAACTTTTGGGAGATCGAGGAAGTTCCTCGGCTCACGACATTGAGTCCAGAGGATCAGCAATGTGAGGAGCATTTTCTCAATACTCATTCTCGCTGTTCCGATGGCCGCTATGTCGTGCGCCTCCCCTTCAAACGGGGCCCTCCGATCGCCATCGGAGACTCTTATCATATCGCGGAACGTTGCTTAAAAAGCCTGCATCGGCGGCTGTCAAATAATGTCGAGTTGAAGACGGAATACACGGAGTTCATGAGAGAGTACGAGCGACTCGGACACATGCGACAATGTCCCCTCTCCGCGCCCTCCTCCGATCAATGCGTCTACATCCCACATCATGCAGTCATAAAGGACCATAGTGTAACTAGTCATTTGAGAGTCGTTTTTAATGCTTCAAGCCCCAGTTCAAACGCCACTTACCTTAATGATCATCTGTTGACCGGCCCGAAATTGCAAACAGACTTAGCCGCGGTCCTTCTACGGTGGCGCCAGTTTAGATACGTGTATTCCGCGGATATCGCGAAAATGTATCGACCAGATCCAAGTGGATCCACGTGATATTGACTACCAGCGAATCTTGTGGATGAC